>NC_091469.1:251161852-251415154 GCF_036971445.1 Narcine bancroftii | reverse complement strand
TCCAGTTTTTGCTAGGCCCCCCCTCCTGTCAATCTCCTTCCCTATCCCCTCTTTCCTTTCCTCCAGTTCTGCATTCACATGATCATTTCCAGCTTTTATCTCCTGCCCTCCTATTCGTGTCCACGTGTGGCGTCTTGGCTGTTGGCCTGTGCTTTGCCCTCTGGTTATATATCTTTACCTCCTATGGACGCTACAGTACCTGCTGAGTTTCTCCAGCACTTCTGTGTATTTACTACAAATGACAGCGTCTGCAGGCTTTTGTGTTGCAGAACATTTCTTTATTGTTATGTACACAAATACACACTTGTTGACTTTTATTTGCCCTGTAAATGAGTAGGAAGTTGTTTGCACCCAAGGCTCTTTGGGAGCCCTGTTTCCCCATCACGGTTCTGGCAACCCAGTTTTCAGTGGCCAGCACCCTGGTGTGAGTCCATCAACCATTGAGCCCCTGGCTTGTCCACTGCTATGGTTCTGTACCCTGAAAGGTCCTTTCCAGGGTTCCTCTTGGGAGGGAGTGTTCTGTTGTTCTGGTGTCCTGTGCCAGTCCACTCAGTCAGATCCCTTGTTATCTACACTGCCAAGTTTGGGCACCACCATCTTAAACACAGACCTCCGTGAATTAACTGATATTGGAAAAAAAAACACTATAATGTGTGTGCCCGGGAGGAAGGGCAGTTGGACCTGTGATCCAGTGGTTGAGCCAGGAGATTTGTGAATGGAATTTGCTTCGAAATCACAGAGCTAGTTTCGGAACGGTCGAACCAAAGATAGAGTTCATGCTCAGCACAGGGTTTTCCTAATGGGAGGTGGATAAAGGCTTTGCTGAGTTTGCTCAGTCATTGGGATGGTTTAAGTGACAGTATATTCTTTCCTTTTTGCAGGCCATTTTGCTGATTCGCATGAACTCTCTGAACTAGGTAGGTATGCTGGTAGGCTGAGAGGCTGCCAATGCCCTTCACTGATTACACTGTTTAATTGCAGAGTCAAATGCATGGAATGTTGGGATTTTCATCTCAGCCCTGCAAGATGAGAGGTGTTCCTACATGCAGAGCATTACTGGCCCTCCCTGTAGAGATGGCATTCAGTTTCTTCCTTGGCCTATTTCACTCCAACAGTGCTGCCACCCAGTTCCTGCACTTTGTGGGCTGGGGGGCAGAACAAAGCATTTGTACCATTCTCATTCTTGCATCCGTTCTCCACGATTTCTGCCCAAGACTCTAATCTCAAGTCAAGCTTGTCTTTGTCTAATTCTGGTCTTATGAAGCAGAGAAGTTTAAGTTTATCATTACCTGACAAAACATTTATTTGGTCCACATGTACAAAGCACAAAATAATCACATGAAAAGATGTTATAAAATAAATATGTATAAATATTAGACATACAGCACAGTACAGGCCATTTCGGCCCATGAGCCCATACTGCCCAATTTCCCATCACAGTTTTGAACGGTGGGAGGAAACCAGAGCCCCTGGGGAAAACCCACCCAGACACAGGAAGAACATACAAACTGCTTACAGACAGCATGGGATTCGAATTCTGATCGCTGGTGCTGAAACAGCATTGAGCTAACCATAGTTCACTCAGCTTCATTTAGAATAGACACAAGGTTTACAGGTCATCACTCTCACAGCCTGCAAGAAAGAAACTACTTCCCACCCTGACAGTCCTAATTTTGATGTTCCTTTACCACCTCCTTGATGGTAGTGTGTCAAAGATATGGTGTGTTGGATGGTAAGGATCCTTGGTGATTCTTTGAGCCCTGTTTAAGGTCTTGATGAATGTCGTTAATAGGGGAAAGGGAGACCCCAGTGATCTTCTTGGCCGTTTTAATGATCGAGGACACTAGGTAGCCCTGATGGGTCTGCATTTCTGAGGCTAACTAAACCTGCCCACTCCTTGAATAGGGACCTGTGGGAAAATTCTAAAATGGGGAAAGGTACATTACAACGTTATTAGACAGGAGCTAGGGGAAGTTAATTGGGAACAGCTGTTATTGGGCAAGTCCACAAGTGACATGTGGGAGTTATTTAAGGAGTAGCTAATTAGAGTTCAGGACCGGCATGTTCCAGTAAGGAGGAAGGACAGAGATGGAGAGGTAACAGAACCTTCAATGACTAGAGAGGTTGTAAAAAGAAAACAGGTGTCCGGTTTAGAAAGCTAAAATCAGACAGGGTCCTTTTGGAATATAAGTATTGCAGGAAAGAGCTTGAGCAGGGCACAGGAAGGCTGAAAGGGGATGTCCTTGGCAGCAAGGTTAAAGAAAATTCCAAGGCATTTTATACTTGAGTTTAAAAACGTGACCAGGGAGAGGATCGGACCATTGAGGAACAAAGGAGGAGTTCAGAGGAAGTGGGCGAGGTACGAAATGAGTACTTGGCATTCACCAAGGGCAGGACGTGGAGGATAGTGATAGTGTGGAGAATGCTCATGTGTGAGGACTTTTTGGGATCATGCAAGTGCTGGGTTACGTCCCAGGTTATAAGGAGGAAGGGGGTTGCTGGGGTCAGGACGAAGATCTCTGCATCCTCACCAGTGACAGGCAAGGTCCCAGAGGATTGGAGAGCAGTCATTGTTGTTTTCTCTGGAGCGTCTCAGGTCGCATAGAGACCTGATAGAGGTGTATAAACCATGAGCGGCCTTGAAAGAGTGGTCAGTCAGAATGTTTTTGCCCAGGGTAAAATGGCACACACTAGATGTTTGTTTGAGGTGAGAGGGTGAAACCTAAAGATAGATGTGCAGGACAACATTTTTTCATAAGAAAGTGTAAATGCCTGGAGCGTACTGCCAAGAGTAGAGGAGGAAGCATATATGATAGCGTTTAAGCGGCTTCTAGACAGCCTCATGAGCACGAAGGAAATGGAGGTGCGAGCAGCAGCGATGTAGTTCGATTTGGCTGTCACTTTCAGCACAGACACACGGGCCAAAGGGCCTACTCCTGTGCTGGACTATTCAACATTGTCTGAAGCTTTCCATGAAACATAAACACACCCCTGTTCCCCCTGGGGTAGCTGCTGGGCTGAGGATGGGATCAGATCGGTCTCCCGTAGGCAATGGAGTGTGATGGCTTTGTGTCTGCTGCCATGGTCGGAGTAGGTGGGGGTGTAGAGTATTGGTGGCCATCACAGAAACTGAGTTTGTCTGCTTGGCAGTATATTCTGTGTCGAATCTGCTGGTGCTGTTGAACGATGGGATACTGAGGAAGGAGCTCCCTCATTCATTACTGATGGTAAGTGACCTACAGCCACAGAAGGTTAACTTACTTTGGGTCTTTTCTGAAACAGACACATTTGGATCTACAATCCAATGGTGTGTTGCACTCTCCAGGTACCTCTTGTAACTTTCCGGAATCCTTTGAATTCCAGCTTGTGACTTGTTTTTAACATGAAACAGCATTGACGTGGTGGTTGTGGGGGTGGGGGGCGTCTGCTCCCCATCCGCTCCGATTTGGCACACAGAGGTTACACCTGGAGTGTGACGGAACGAGCTGAGGGGGAGGGAGGCTCAGGACTCGGACCCAGCACAGTGAAGGAGCAGTGGTGGTTCCGAGTCGAGCCTGTTGTGTGAGGTGGAGGGGAGCCTTCAAGGGGTGGCACTGCCTATGTGCCTGCTGCCCTCAGCCTGCCCAGTGGGGCTTTTCTGAAGTTTTGCATTCAGACCTCAGTCCTCTAGCATGGTTGTGAGAGAGGGTTGGCCATCACTAAGGGGGAGCTGTGCTGGCTCGGGTATTTCTGGTGCTGGTGTTTACTGATGGTTCCGGCATCGACCCAATAAGGTTGGGGGCCAGGAAGGCACAGGGTTGGGGTCCCAGAACTGAACCAAGCAGGGCAGGAGAGAACAGGGTTGTGGTCAGGAGGCAGAGGAGATACAGGGTCAGGGTCCCAGCACCATATCCAGGATATTGAGGGGGGGCAGGGGGGTACAGGGTTAGTGACCCATCGGGTCCGGGGAACTCACGGGTTGGGTAGAATTCTACGGCGAGAACAGTTGTTGCTTTGGCCGAGGAGGTGGGCTCTCGGACCCCCATTCCTCTGTTCTGCGCCCCCCAGACTGGCTGGGCTCAAGTGCTGGGACCGTGACCGTTATACCCCCTGACCCAATCCTTTGCTTTCCCCCACCACCAGCCTTTACCCCAGCATCAGTTGCTGACGTGGCTGACGGTGCTGGGAGCACTTGGAGGTTTTCACTGAGATGTGCTCCGGCCAGACTGTGGGGAGAGGGCTTCCGCTGGCTCATTCATCACCGCCACTCCAGCTGACCAAGTAAGTGACTCACTCCCCCCAATCCCTCTCATGTCTGTCGCTGGGAAACCCCCCTCCCCTCCGTCTCATTCACTGGGTGACCCACAACCTCCCCTACCTGTCCCCATTCACTGGGAATGACCCCCCCCCACCTATCCCCCACTGCTGGGAGACCCAGCACCCCACCCCCACCCTGTCCCCCATCACTGGGAGTTAACGTTCCCCCCCCACCTGACCCCATTGCTGGGAGACACCCCTCCCCCACCTGACCCCATTGCTGGGAGACGAACCCTCCCCCACCCACCTGACCCCCATTGCTGGGGAAGACACCCTCCCCCACTGACCACCCCATTGCTGGGAGACCACCCACCCCCCACCTGACCCCCATTGCTGGGAGACACACCCTCCCCCACCTGACCCCATTGCTGGGAGACACCCTCCCCCACCTGACCCCCATTGCTGGAGACACCCTCCCCCACCTGACCCCATTGCTGGGAGACACCCTCCCCCCCCACCTGACCCCCCCCATTGCTGGGAGACACCCTCCCCCCACCTGACCCCATCTGCTGGGAGACACCCTCCCCCACCTGACCCCATTGCTGGGAGACACCCTCCCCCACCTGACCCCATTGCTGGGAGACCAGACCCTCCCCCACCTGACCCCATTGCTGGGAGACACCCTCCCCCACCTGACCCCATTGCTGGGAGACACCCTCCCCCACCTGACCCCATTGCTGGGAGACACCCTCCCCCACCTGACCCCATTGCTGGGAGACACCCTCCCCCACCTGACCCCATTGCTGGGAGACACCCTCCCCCACCTGACCCCATTGCTGGGAGACACCCTCCCCCACCTGACCCCATTGCTGGGGAGACACCCCTCCCCCCCACCTGACCCCATTGCTGGGAGACACCCTCCCCCACCTGACCCCCCATTGCTGGGGAGACCACCCTCCCCCCACCTGACCCCATTGCTGGGAGACACCCTCCCCCACCTGACCCCATTGCTGGGAGACACCCTCCCCCCACCTGACCCCATTGCTGGGAGACACCCTCCCCCACCTGACCCCATTGCTGGGAGACACCCTCCCCCACCTGACCCCATTGCTGGGAGACACCCTCCCCCACCTGACCCCATTGCTGGGAGACACCCTCCCCCACCTGACCCCATTGCTGGGAGACACCCTCCCCCACCTGACCCCATTGCTGGGAGACACCCTCCCCCACCTGACCCCATTGCTGGGAGACACCCTCCCCCACCGCTGACCCCATTGCTGGGAGACACCCTCCCCCCACCTGACCCCCATTGCTGGGAGACACCCTCCCCCCACCTGACCCCATTGCTGGGAGACACCCTCCCCACCTGACCCCATTGCTGGGAGACACCCTCCCCCACCTGACCCCATTGCTGGGAGACACCCTCCCCCCACCTGACCCCATTGCTGGGAGACACCCTCCCCCACCTGACCCCATTGCTGGGAGACACCCTCCCCCACCTGACCCCATTGCTGGGAGACACCCTCCCCCACCTGACCCATTGCTGGGAGACACCCTCCCCCACCTGACCCCATTGCTGGGAGACACCCTCCCCCACCTGACCCCATTGCTGGGAGACACCCTCCCCCACCTGACCCCATTGCTGGGAGACACCCTCCCCCCACCTGACCCCATTGCTGGGAGACACCCTCCCCCACCTGACCCCATTGCTGGGAGACACCCTCCCCCACCTGACCCCATTGCTGGGAGACACCCTCCTCCCCACCTGACCCCATTGCTGGGAGACACCCTCCCCCACCTGACCCCATTGCTGGGAGACACCCTCCCCCACCTGACCCCATTGCTGGGAGACACCCTCCCCCACCTGACCCCATTGCTGGGAGACACCCTCCCCCACCTGACCCCATTGCTGGGAGACACCCTCCCCCACCTGACCCCATTGCTGGGAGACACCCTCCCCCCACCTGACCCCATTGCTGGGAGACACCCTCCCCCACCTGACCCCATTGCTGGAGACACCCTCCCCACCTGACCCATTGCTGGGAGACACCCTCCCCCACCTGACCCCATTGCTGGGAGACACCCTCCCCCACCTGACCCCATTGCTGGGAGACACCCTCCCCCCACCTGACCCCCATTGCTGGGAGACACCCTCCTCCCCACCTGACCCATTGCTGGGAGACACCCTCCCCCACCTGACCCCATTGCTGGGAGACACCCTCCCCCACCTGACCCCATTGCTGGGAGACACCCTCCCCCACCTGACCCCATTGCTGGGAGACACCCTCCCCACCTGACCCCATTGCTGGGAGACACCCTCCCCCAACCTGACCCCATTGCTGGGAGACCCCCCACCTGTCCCCCATTTGCTGGGAGACCCCCCCCCACCTGTCCCCCATTTGCTGGGAGACCCCCCCCCACCTGTCCCCCATTTGCTGGGAGACCCCCCCCACCTGTCCCCCATTTGCTGGGAGACCCCCCCCACCTGTCCCCCATTTGCTGGGAGAACCCCCCCCCCCACCTCCTGTCCCCCATTTGCTGGGAGACCCCCCCCCACCTGTCCCCCATTTGCTGGGAGACCCCCCCCCCACCTGTCCCCCATTTGCTGGAGACCCCCCCCCCCACCTGTCCCCCATTTGCTGGGAGACCCCCCCCCACCTGTCCCCCATTTGCTGGGAGACCCCCCCCCCCACCTGTCCCCCATTTGCTGGGAGACCCCCCCCCCCCACCTGTCCCATTTGCTGGGAGACCCCCCCCCCCAACCTCTCTCCATCCCTGGGAGACCCACACCTCATCCCCTGACGGAGATAAACATCCTGCATCCCCAGTCACCTACCCACTTCCCCCACCCCCTCAATCCCCAGAAGAAACCTTCTCTCTTCCCCCACCCCCAAAAAAAATGGACATCCATGCTGTTAACCCCTTGCTGCCCTGTTGCAGGGCGAGCCTGCGGGTGCTACTGCTGCTGAGGTACAAGACCGGCATCCACGCACCGACCATGGCTCCGTTGGACAGGGACGGACATCTGTGCCGCGAGGACCCCCAGGGTGAGGCAAAGAGGAGGGGACCTGGCTTAGGCTCTGAGGACATAATACGGCAGGGGCTGCTCCCCACCCCATCCCCTCCCCCACGTCTGCTCCTTCCTCCCCCACCACCACACCGGGTCTCCACCTGCCCCTCCTTTCCCCCCCCTTCCCCCCCGTGTCTCTGCCTGCCCCTCCTTTCCCCCCTTTCCCCCCGTGTCTCTGCCTGCCCCTGAGTGTGCCTGCCCCTGAGTGTGCCTGCCCCTGAGTGTGCCTGCCCCTGAGTGTGCCTGCCCCTGAGTGTGCCTGCCCCTGAGTGTGCCTGCCCCTGAGTGTGCCTGCCCCTGAGTGTGCCTGCCCCTGAGTGTGCCTGCCCCTGAGTGTGCCTGCCCCTGAGTGTGCCTGCCCCTGAGTGTGCCTGCCCCTGAGTGTGCCTGCCCCTGAGTGTGCCTGCCCCTGAGTGTGCCTGCCCCTGAGTGTGCCTGCCCTGAGTGTGCCTGCCCCTGAGTGTGCCTGCCCCTGAGTGTGCCTGCCCCCTGAGTGTGCCTGCCCCTGAGTGTGCCTGCCCCTGAGTGTGCCTGCCCCTGAGTGTGCCTGCCCCTGAGTGTGCCTGCCCCTGAGTGTGCCTGCCCCTGAGTGTGCCTGCCCCTGAGTGTGCCTGCCCCTGAGTGTGCCTGCCCCTGAGTGTGCCTGCCCCTGAGTGTGCCTGCCCCTGAGTGTGCCTGCCCCTGAGTGTGCCTGCCCCTGAGTGTGCCTGCCCCTGAGTGTGCCTGCCCCTGAGTGTGCCTGCCCCTGAGTGTGCCTGCCCCTGAGTGTGCCTGCCCCTGAGTGTGCCTGCCCCTGAGTGTGCCTGCCCCTGAGTGTGCCTGCCCCTGAGTGTGCCTGCCCCTGAGTGTGCCTGCCCCTGAGTGTGCCTGGCCCCCTGAGTGTGCCTGCCCCTGAGTGTGCCTGCCCCTGAGTGTGCCTGCCCCTGAGTGTGCCTGCCCCTGAGTGTGCCTGCCCCTGAGTGTGCCTGCCCCTGAGTGTGCCTGCCCCTGAGTGTGCCTGCCCCTGAGTGTGCCTGCCCCTGAGTGTGCCTGCCCCTGAGTGTGCCTGCCCCTGAGTGTGCCTGCCCCTGAGTGTGCCTGCCCTGAGTGTGCCTGCCCCTGAGTGTGCCTGCCCCTGAGTGTGCCTGCCCCTGAGTGTGCCTGCCCCTGAGTGTGCCTGCCCTGAGTGTGCCTGCCCCTGAGTGTGCCTGCCCCTGAGTGTGCCTGCCCCTGAGTGTGCCTGCCCCTGAGTGTGCCTGCCCCTGAGTGTGCCTGCCCCTGAGTGTGCCTGCCCCTGAGTGTGCCTGCCCCCTGAGTGTGCCTGCCCCTGAGTGTGCCTGCCCCTGAGTGTGCCTGCCCCTGAGTGTGCCTGCCCCTGAGTGTGCCTGCCCCTGAGTGTGCCTGCCCCTGAGTGTGCCTGCCCCTGAGTGTGCCTGCCCCTGAGTGTGCCTGCCCCTGAGTGTGCCTGCCCCTGAGTGTGCCTGCCCCTGAGTGTGCCTGCCCCTGAGTGTGCCTGCCCCTGAGTGTGCCTGCCCCTGAGTGTGCCTGCCCCTGAGTGTGCCTGCCCCTGAGTGTGCCTGCCCCTGAGTGTGCCTGCCCCTGAGTGTGCCTGCCCCCTGAGTGTGCCTGCCCCTGAGTGTGCCTGCCCCTGAGTGTGCCTGCCCCTGAGTGTGCCTGCCCCTGAGTGTGCCTGCCCCTGAGTGTGCCTGCCCCTGAGTGTGCCTGCCCCTGAGTGTGCCTGCCCTGAGTGTGCCTGCCCCTGAGTGTGCCTGCCCCTGAGTGTGCCTGCCCCTGAGTGTGCCTGCCCCTGAGTGTGCCTGCCCCTGAGTGTGCCTGCCCCTGAGTGTGCCTGCCCCTGAGTGTGCCTGCCCCCTGAGTGTGCCTGCCCCTGAGTGTGCCTGCCCCTGAGTGTGCCTGCCCCTGAGTGTGCCTGCCCCTGAGTGTGCCTGCCCCTGAGTGTGCCTGCCCCTGAGTGTGCCTGCCCCTGAGTGTGCCTGCCCCTGAGTGTGCCTGCCCTGAGTGTGCCTGCCTCCTGAGTGTGCCTGCCCCTGAGTGTGCCTGCCCCTGAGTGTGCCTGCCCCTGAGTGTGCCTGCCCCTGAGTGTGCCTGCCCCTGAGTGTGCCTGCCCCTGAGTGTGCCTGCCCCTCCTTCCCCCCCCACCCCTGGGTCTCTGTCTGCCCCTCCTCCCCCCCCGCTCTGGGGTCCCCGCCTGCCCCTCCTTCCCTCCCCACCCTGGGGTCCCCGTCTGCCCTTCCCCCCCCCCTCCCCGCCCTGGGGTCCCCATCTTCCCCTCCTCCCCCCCCCCCTGTCTTGGGGTCCCCGTCTGCCCCTCCCCCCCCCCCTGCCTTGGGGTCCACGTCTGCCCTCCTACCCCCCTGCCTTGGGGTCCCCGTCTGCCCTCCAACCCCCCCCTGCCTTGGGGTCCCCGTCTGCCCCTCCTCCCCCCCCCCCCCGCTCTGGGATCCCCGTCTGCCCTCCTTCCCCCCCTCGCCCTGGGGTCCCCGTCTTCCCCTCCTTCCCCCCCGCCCTGGGGTCCCCGTCTGCCCCTCCTTCCCCCCTGCCCTGGGTCCCCGTCTGCTCCTCCTTCCCCCTCCCGCCCTGGGGTCCCCGTCTGCCCCTCCTTCCCCCTCCCGCCCTGGGGTCCCCGTCTGCCCCTCCTTCCCCCTCCCCAGCCCTGGGGACCCCGTCTGCCCCTCCTTACCCCTCCCCAGCCCTGGGGACCCCGTCTGCCCCTCCTTACCCCCCCAGCCCTGGGGACCCCGTCTGCCCCTCCTCCGTACCACCCCAGGGTCTCCACCTGCTCCTCCCTCCCATCCTGGGTCTCTGACTGACCTTCCTTCCCCCCCCCACCCCCCACTGCCCTGGGGTCCCTGTCTTCCCCTCCTCCCCCCCCAGCCTTGGGGTCCCCGTCTGCCCTCCTACCCCCCTGCCTTGGGGTCCCTGTCTGCCCTCCAACCCCCCCTGCCTTGGGGTCCCCGTCTGTCCCTCCTTCCCCCCCCCCCCGCTCTGGGATCCCCGTCTGCCCCTCCTTCCCCCCCTCGCCCTGGGGTCCCCGTCTTCCCCTCCTTCCCCCCCGCCCTGGGGTCCCCGTCTTCCCCTCTCTTCCCCTCCTTCCCCCCCGCCCTGGGGTCCCCGTCTGCCCCTCCTTCCCCCCTGCCCTGGGGTCCCCGTCTGCTCCTCCTTCCCCCTCCCGCCCTGGAGTCCCCATCTGTCCCTCCTTCCCCTCCCGCCATGGGGTCCCCGTCTGCCCCTCCTTCCCCCTCCCGCCCTGGGGTCCCCGTCTGCCCCTCCTTCCCCCTCCTGCCCTGGGGTCCCCGTCTGCCCCTCCTTCCCCCTCCCGCCCTGGGGTCCCCGTCTTCCCCTCCTTACCCCTCCCCAGCCCTGGGGACCCCGTCTGCCCCTCCTTACCCCCCCAGCCCTGGGGACCCCGTCTGCCCCTCCTTACCCCCCCAGCCCTGGGGACCCCGTCTGCCCCTCCTTACCCCCCCAGCCCTGGGGACCCCGTCTGCCCCTCCTCCCTACCACCCCAGGGTCTCCACCTGCTCCTCCCTCCCATCCTGGGGTCTCTGACTGACCTTCCTTCCCCCCCCCACCCCCACTGCCCTGGGGTCCCTGTCTTCCCCTCCTTCCCCCCTGCCCTGGGGACCCCGTCTGCCCCTCTTCCTCCCCCCCCCCGGCCTGCCGACCCCATCTGCCCCTCCTCCCCCCCTGCCCTGGGGTCCCCATCTGCCCTCCCCCCCCACCCCAGGGTCTCCATCTATCCCTCCTCCTCCCCCGCTCCAGAGTTTCCCTCTGCCCCAACGTCTCTGTTTGCCCCTTCTCCCCCTGCCCCAGGGACTCTGCCTGCCCTTCCTCTTCCCCTCCCCGGGGTCTCTGTCTGTCCACTTTTCCTGCCCCGGGGTCTCCCTCTGTGCTAACCACCCCCCCCCCCAAAAGCCCCATGTCTCCTTCTGTTCCCCCCCAAAAAAAACCCAGTGTCTGTGTGCCCCTTTCCAATCAAGACTCCTTACCCCATGTTCTAACTCTGCCTTGTTTGCAGCCCAGCCCCATGGTGAAGCCGATAACCGCTGGTGCTCCAGTGACACTTTCACCGGCCATCGTTCCCGAAGGGTGGTGCGGACTCTCAATCGCAGTGAGTGCCCGACCCTCATCTGTCCGGTATCTGCTTGCCCTGCCCATTTGGTGAGCTGCTGCGATGGTCCCTCCCCTGTGAGACATGCACTGTACAGAGGCCTGCTCGAATGAGGGCTGCCTCTCCACGACTATGCTTCCTCCCCCACCCTAATCCACCAGAGCCCTGTTTGTCCAGAATTGCTGGCCCTCATGATCTTACCCCCACTTCCCCTTCATGTAGCATTGCAGACATTAGTTCTCTGTTGATCTGTGTGACCATAATGGGGGTTTATGATCATGTAAAATGCCAGATGCCAGGGAATTCTTGCCTTTTCTATGTCCCCTTTAGTGCAAACCCACCATCTCTGACTGCTGCGTTTCCTCAGTGTTGCACTATTGTCACAGAATCGATGTCATTTGCAGTACAGGTAGAGGTCGTTTAGTCCATTGCCCCATGCTGGCCTTGGGGTGTTATTTGGACAAATTCCATTCCCCTACTTTCTCTGAGGACAAGCTCCTTTTTACCCAAATGTGCCCTTTGCCCACTCGCAATTCTTCTTGCACTGTAAATGGTGCAGCCTTTACCCGGACACCTGAACCATTGACACAAGGCTTTCGGATATGTTATAGACCAGGAGTGGCCAAACCGCGGATCATGAGCCACATGCCCTCTGATGTGAATCACGGAGGTATTTTGGCTGTGTAGTGTTAATGGCCATGGGTTGAGGTTGTGATTGTGACACGTGTGCCTGGGTTGCGGCCATGGGATTAGTGGGGTGTCAGTGTGATCCAGGCCGCTTGCCCTTCCAAGCTCCCAACGCCTTGGCCGCTCGCATTCTCCCCGCCCCCCCTCAATATCCTGGATATGGTGCTGGGACCCTGACCCTGTATCTCCTCTGCTTCCTGACCACGACCCTGTTCTCTCCTGCCCTGCTTGGTTCAGTTCTGGGACCCCAACCCTGTTCCTTCCCGGCCACCCTCCCATCCGCAGCAGCCCTCCCACCAGAGCTCTCCATGTCTTGAACACGGATCTACCATCCAGTCCTTGCCGGCCGCCCATCCAAGCTCCTGACACCTTGAACGACTTAAGTATTTATCACAGTCAAAAGTTGATTGTGTGACTTTTTTTATGGAGCGTTGCAGGATGAGAGGAGACTTAATACAAGTCTACAAGATTATGAGAGGCATAGATAGGGTGGCAGCCAGCACCTGTTTCCCTGGGCAGGAATAGCAAACACCAGAGGACGTGTGTACAAAGTGATGGGAAGGGAATTTAAGGGAGACATCAGTATTTTTACACAGAATTGTGGGTGCCTTGAATGCCTTACTAGGGATGGTGGTGGAAGCTGAAACAGGGGCATCTAAGAGACTTTTGGACAGACACATGGATGGAAGAAACATGGAGGGTTCTGGGGTAGGGAGGGTTTAGTTCTATTCTTAAGAAATATGAGTCAGCACAAATTGAGGGCTGAAGAGCCTGTACTGAGCTGTAGTGTTCTAGGTTCAAACCCTTTTTGCCTTCACAAACTCCCACCCTGGGAGCATATTAAACAGCCTGTTGACCCATTTTGGCAGCACATTGCCCTGAACCCAGGTGTCTTGTGAGACAGCTTACTGAAGGCCTTAAGGTCCAAATACATCTCATTCACTGCTACAATCTCTTGAGCTGCTATCTTGAGAGGAAGATAGAGCAAGATCATTTGACCTAAACGTGGCTTGCAATTAGCAAACTGTTAGTGAGTAAAATGCTGATAAATTGAGGGGTAGCTGTCAGAAAAAACCCTCCTCCCCAGATGATGTTGAGGCTGAGGCTTTATTTAGAATGTAACCTGTTCCCTTTGTTTCAGCATCCAGCCAGCATTTCCATCAATGGGGAACTCCCCAGGAGAGAGTTCAGAGTTCACCGGGAGGAGCACAGCCGCCCCCGACAGACCTCAGCAAGCAAGAGGTGGTGGCTGAGGCGCTGTACATAGCTCGACCTTTGGTACACCGTATCCTACCGTGCAACAGCCATGTGTGCTCGGGTGGCTTTAGTTAGGTCCCAGGGTTTGGGAGGCCAGTTACCCTAAGATGGGGCTTAGGAAGTTGGTGGGGCTATCGGGCACTGGAGGCAGGCTGTGTGGGGCAAGCGCTGTAGTCACTGTGCTTGGAAGCAGTGGACAGCAGCTAGGGGTGGGAAATCACCAAACCCATCCTGGATCTTTGGTCTGGTCTTTAACCTTGGATGTCAGTTGTGACTTTGTGGATTTGGGGATGGAGATCATGGAAGCCATGGCTAGTGTCGGGAATCCTTGATGTTACCAGGTGAGTCCTTGTCACCAGTTATGTGTAGTATACAACATGGGTGCAGCCTTGCTTTACAGGCAGCAGGTCAGTGCCACAACATGACATTCCCCTCAGGAGGGGCAGGTTGTACCAAAACCAGGCTGTTTCTCTTTCGGTGGGGGGAGGGTTTGTACCAACACCAGGGGGTTCCCCTCTTGGGGGAGAGGGTGGGCTGTGATGAGATCAAGGCGTTCCCTTCTCAGTGAGGGGGGTGGGGGAGGGAGATTGTACCTACACCAGGACAATCCCCTCTCGAGGTGGGGGGGATTTGTACTGACACCAAGGTGTACCCCTCTTGGGGGGAGGGGTTGTGTGTACCAACCCAGGGCGTTCCCCTGTCGGGGGGGGGGAGGGGTTTGTACCGACACCAGGGCATTTTCGTCTCGGTGGGAGGGGCTATACCGACACCAGGACGTTCCCCCCTCGGGGTGGGGGGGATTGTACTGACACCAAGGCGTTTCCCTCTCAGGTGCAGTGGGGGAAGTTGAACTGACACCAGGGCACAACCCTTCTCTCTGGGCAGAGCTACACCACTCAGCATGCCTGTCCATTCATGGTTGGGATGGAGGCTGACAGCGGTGCTCCCGGACCGTTCCGAGGGCAGGGGGTGGGTTGTGGTCCGGTGCAGTCTCCGGAGTCATCCTCGCACATTTCCTCTCCGTTTCCCTGCAGCCTGAGCCTACTGAAGGACACCAAAGTAATGACGAGGGAGGAACGAAGTGAGCTTCAACGGAGGACCTTTGCCTTACTCTACTACCTGCTGCGGTCACCTTTCTACGACCGATACTCCGAGTGAGTCAGGTCCTTGTAGGACATTTTGCTCCATCACACATAGATGTCCTGGGCCCTGTGAGCAGGGTGTCAGGTCACCCATGCCCTCTGTCCTGGGTAATGCAGGGGTCCGGTTGAGGGGAGGTCGTCCAATTCCAGAGTTGGTGTGTTGATGGTTTGCCCCGAGCATCTCTACTCAGCAGCCAGCATCCTGGAAGATGGCTCTCATTGCCCACATCCTCAAAGCTGGTAGGGATCCAGGGCAGGAGAGTTGTGGCGGGACCTCCTTTGGAAAGGTTCAAGATTAAGTTTATTGGCATGTAATAAAAACAGGGTCATATTACATTTGCCATCGGCAGAAGTTGCCTGAAGCTCCTCTCTCAGTCAGAGAAGTGAAAGAGAGTCACCGAGTGTCCATGGATTCACCTCCAGCCCTCCCGCAGCCTCCAGAGCCACACAGTCCAGTCCAAACCATCGACAACCCGAGCTCCAGATCCCAACCTCTGATACAATCAGGAACCCTTGGCACCCTCTCTCATCCCGGTTCTGATACCTGGTACCCTTCAGCCAGTTTTGAGACAATCTCGAGCAGCCCACAGCCTGGTGTAAGTCCCTTGACCGCAGACTCCAGCAGCCCACAGTTTGCATGGGTTCCTTGCCTTGTCACCAACAGCCTGCCACCTGTGTGGGTCCTTCAGTGGTCTGTTGTTGTGGTCACCATTCTGTGGGTCGTCTCCTGCTTTTCCTTTTCAGGCCGGGGTGGGGCTATCCCAGTTTTTTGGTGCCCTGCACCAGAATTCCACTCCCTTGGAGTCTGCTACCCCTCGTGCCTGCTACTGATCATATGCACCGCCATCTTGGGTTCAGACCTTGCGGTCGCGGAATTAAAACTACTGTCAGCTCCTTTAACAGGCCATTCAAAGCCTGTACAGAGCTAATGACAGTCAGACTGGACAGTTGGACCCCATGGGAGTGCTGAGTCTCTGCTCCCCACTCTCCGTGGGTCCGCACCAATGGCAACACTGCTGTTACAGTTGCTCCAGTACCACTGCCATTTTCAATGAGCCTGGGGGATGGATCACTCGTGGTACTTCCTGGGCTACGTCTGTTGCACTTGGTCAACAATCTGTGTCTCATCGTTGTCCTCTTTTCCCCCCCCCCCCACCAGGACCATCATTCTGTTTCTGCTCCGCCTACTTGCTGACCACATCCCCGGAGCAGGACTGGTGGCTCGTACGTATAATCCGCCTTCTCTCTACGTCGAATAGCACAGGCCCAGACCCTTCGGCCCTCGACTGCTCTGAACACAGTGCCAACATTGAAAGTAGAAAGCCAGAAATCTCTTCTGCACACGAATCCTGTCCCTGCACTCACCGCATCAGCATGTGTATATCTAACTGCCTCTTATTGAATCTGCTTCAATTCCCACCCCTGGCACCCCATTTAGTCACCCACTACTTTCTGTATGTGTATATATAACTTGCCCCTCACAAGAGTGGCACAGTTAGCGCAATGGTATTATTGAACCAGCAACCCGGGTTCAAATCCGGAACAGTCTGCAAGGATTCTTGTTCTCCCTGGGAGCAGTGTGGACTTCCTCTGGGTGCTGTACTTTCTTCCCACCTACCAAAGACGTATGGAGGTCATTGGTCATAAGGGACTATTTGGACGGCACAGGTCTGTTTCTAAGCCGTAGCTTTATATTGAAAATCTCCTTTACATTTTCCCTCCCTCCTCTCCAGCATTTCTGCCCTGGGATAAAGATTGACTGCCTCACATAGTTTTGTAAAACTTCTCTTGTGCCACCCTGGTGCCTCCAACCCTTCGGTTTGTCCAAACTTTCCTAGCTCGTACCCTCTAACCCAGACAGCATCTTGGTAAACCTTTATCGCCCTAACATTTTTTCTGTGGCACTCCCTTCATTTGGGGCTTGTAGGGTCCAGGGACAGGGGGGGGGGGGGGGGGGTTGAGAAATTTCAGGGTTAGAAATTGTGGTGGGGGTTGTAGGGGTGCATTGGATTTTCACCGAACAGGAAGAGGAGCTGTGGGTGGGCACAGTGACCTCTGAATGCCAAGGTTTGTCCCAACACTCTGCTCCCTCTCTCTCTTCCAGACCCACTGATGGATTATTTACCAGTTTGGCAGAAGGTTTACTTTTACAACTGGGGTTAAGCAGATGCAATACCGTCCTCGTCATAAACATCTTGTGCTTGAAAAGAATTCTGCTGTGGTCGCCTTCAAAGGACCCTCCATCTCATCCTGCAGCCTTAGGAACTGAGGCCACTGGTACTGTGTGATTGACACAGTCAGGTTACAGCTCGCAATCAATCTGACTACAATTTATGGGAGACTGGGTTAGGCTCACCACACACTCAAGGTTGAACTGTACTGTGTGGCAGAGATGAGTCTGCCGTGAATACCTGGGATGGAGATTGCAGTCTGATGGTAACCTCGTTCACAGTCATTTTGCTGGATGAGGAACTCATGCAAAGGCCAGCAGTAATTCCACAAGGGACACAGCGAAGGGCTGAGACCTGGGCGAAGATTTTGTGCTGCTGGCCAGCTCACTGTTGCAGAAGCATAGAATGCTGACCACATGGGTGGAGGTCATTTGGCTCTGTGCAAGAGCAGTGCAAGTCCCCCTCTTTTTCACGGATGGTTCCTATTTGTAATCTGCAATTGGGCTACTCTGCAGCCCAGACCATAACCTCTCACCATGTAAGATCAACAGTATTTCTCAGTTCACCTTCAGTTATTTTACGGTCTAGCGCCCAGGATCGTGCACACCCTGTCATATTCCTTGTTGCTCTACTGTGTCACGCACCATGCTATTCTAACCACTGTCAGCTAGCCTGGCGGTGTACAGAAACCCCTCTCAATCAATGGCCATTAGCAGGGAAGACTCTGAAATGAAGGGGAGCTAAATGTCAGAACGGTAACACCACTCTCCCTACACTGACCTCATTCCTTGGAAGGGTATTACACTCTGCTGTATTAACAGCCTCCCATCCAGCTCATCCTTCCTCCTGAATAATGCCTGCCTGAACCAGCCAACATCCTCCGCCATCCACCCGAACCGGCCAGCACCCTCCGCCACCCACCCGAGCCGGCCAGCACCCTCCGCCACCCACCCGAGCCGGCCAGCACCCTCCGCCACCCACCCGAGCCGGCCAGCACCCTCCGCCACCCACCCGAGCCGGCCAGCACCCTCCGCCACCCACCCGAGCCGGCCAGCACCCTCCGCCACCCACCCGAGCCGGCCAGCACCCTCCGCCACCCACCCGAGCCGGCCAGCACCCTCCGCCACCCACCCGAGCCGGCCAGCACCCTCCGCCACCCACCCGAGCCGGCCAGCACCCTCCGCCACCCACCCGAGCCGGCCAGCACCCTCCGCCACCCACCCGAGCCGGCCAGCACCCTCCGCCACCCACCCGAGCCGGCCAGCACCCTCCGCCACCCACCCGAGCCGGCCAGCACCCTCCGCCACCCACCCGAGCCGGCCAGCACCCTCCGCCACCCACCCGAGCCGGCCAGCACCCTCCGCCACCCACCCGAGCCGGCCAGCACCCTCCGCCACCCACCCGAGCCGGCCAGCACCCTCCGCCACCCACCCGAGCCGGCCAGCACCCTCCGCCACCCACCCGAGCCGGCCAGCACCCTCCGCCACCCACCCGAGCCGGCCAGCACCCTCCGCCACCCACCCGAGCCGGCCAGCACCCTCCGCCACCCACCCGAGCCGGCCAGCACCCTCCGCCACCCACCCGAGCCGGCCAGCACCCTCCGCCACCCACCCGAGCCGGCCAGCACCCTCCGCCACCCACCCGAGCCGGCCAGCACCCTCCGCCACCCACCCGAGCCGGCCAGCACCCTCCGCCACCCACCCGAGCCGGCCAGCACCCTCCGCCACCCACCCGAGCCGGCCAGCACCCTCCGCCACCCACCCGAGCCGGCCAGCACCCTCCGCCACCCACCCGAGCCGGCCAGCACCCTCCGCCACCCACCCGAGCCGGCCAGCACCCTCCGCCACCCACCCGAGCCGGCCAGCACCCTCCGCCACCCACCCGAGCCGGCCAGCACCCTCCGCCACCCACCCGAGCCGGCCAGCACCCTCCGCCACCCACCCGAGCCGGCCAGCACCCTCCGCCACCCACCCGAATTGGCCAGCACCCTCTACTGGGGACAGACCAGTTTGCAGATGTTGGAATCTGCAATAACAATCAATCAGTGGGATCAACTCCGCAGATCGAGCATCATCAATGGCAGAAAAAGAATGGTGGAAATTTTTGGAGCCCTTCAGCAAGACTGGGAAAGAAGTTAACATAAAGGGTGCTGGCCGGTTCAGTGCCATAAAGGAACGCTGTCTTGATGTCCGAGCATTATTGAGCTCGTTCCCTTTTCGAGTATCGCACTCTACCTTTGGTGAGTCTTAATGAAGAGTTCATACACAAAGGGCTATGAGATATGGCAGACCAGTCCCTGCAAATGAGAGGGTTGTCTTGCAAGGAAAATGTTGGACGTGGCTACGTTTGCACGAGCATGCGGAGATTTAATTAAAACATGTAAGCGATGTGGAGAAAATGCTATTGTGGGAGAATCTAGAACCAGCGGCTGAATTGGAATTTTTCTCATGTGCCATTAGACATAGAGCTATACAGCACAGAAACAGGCCCTTTGGCCTAACCTGTCCATGCTGGCTAAGTTGTCCAGGCCCTCCTCGTTTGTCTGCATTTGGCCAATATCTTTCCAAATCTTGCCTATCCATGTACCAGTCTAATGCCTTTCAAACATGATCTTTGTACCTACCTCTACAACTTAATTTTGCTGCTTGTTCTATCAACCCACCGCCCTCTGGGTGAAAAAAGATGCCCTTCAGGTCCCTTTAAATCATTCCCTTCTCACCTTAAATCTATGCCCTCTTGTTTCACACTCCCCTACCCTGTAACTATCTACCTCAGCACCTCATGATTTTACATCTCTTTTTACACTCCCCCCTCATCCTCCTATGTGCCAGGGAAAAGAGTTCCAGGACATCCAGTTCTCTCTTACCCAAGCCTGGTAAAACCAGTCCCAGTAACATTCTCGGGAATCTTTTCTGCACCCTTTCCAGATTCATGACCCCTTCCAATGGCTGGGGTCCAGAACTGCCCAAAAAGCTCCAAATGTCTAACATCTTCTACTCAGTGGTATTACTGATGAAGGCAATCATTTCAAAGGCCACCTTCACTACACAGTCAACCTCTAGCACCATCTTCAGGTGACAGTGCACGTGTACCCCTCTGTCTCTCCGAGTCCCTGTCATTCACCATGCGAGTCCTGCCTTGGTTTGATTAACCAAAATGCAGCATTTAAAATGTTGGGGTTAGTCTTTGGAACTTGCTCCCTTGGAAACAGGGTCCTTGAATATTTGGAAGATGGCATTCGGCAGATCCTTGATAATCCAAAGGGTGAAAGGTTTCCACAGTTCAAGAGGAATTAAATTAAAGGTGACAATTGAATCAGCTATTTTATGAAATAGTGAAGCAGGGCTGCGAGGCCAACACCTGCTCCTAATTTGTTTGCAGAGAATGATCCTGGACGTGATTAGGATGGGAGGGAAGGTGTGAGAGGAGGGAAAGGGTCATTGTGGGAGAGGACTATGGAGCAGTTGAGGGTGTGGGGATAGCAGAGAACTACGGAGGAGACCAACCAAGTAACATGAACTTTGGACATACTGCGCAATCTGTTTACACTGTAAGCTCAAGGTCAAAGAAGTGGATTGTCCTGAAGTAACCAAGTCTGGGAGGAGTCACGTGATGGAGTAGTGGCTGGTAGGGGAACTCCAGCTCTCTCCAGAAAAGTTTAAAAAAAAGATAGAGAAAAAACAAAGGTACAAACATAAAAACCATAACAAATTGAAAGTGAAAGTGTGGAGAAAATGGCAGCGAAGAAAGAAAAACCAAAAACAACGGGAAGAAAAGAAGGAAGGACGTCGGAGGAGGAAGGTGAAAGCCTTACCGGTATGAGGAGGCCCGCTGTGGAGAGAAGCCAGCTCCCTGAGGTCAGTGGAAGCCCTGAACTCGGGACTACAGATCCTGGAGTGGACTCAGAAGAAGAGGAGGAAGAACACAGAGAAATGGAAGATGAAGGGAAGGGCAAGTACATGGATATATTTTTTTTAAGGAATATATGGAAACAGTAAAAGAATGGCAGTCACAAGAATTCAGTGAAATAAAAAATACAGAATAAAAAGTGAATAGATCAGAGATGATCATGACAGAAATAGGAAAAAGAGTAGACAAGGTGGAAGAATGAGAAACAGCCATAGAAATGGAAGTAGATGACTTAAAAAAGAAATTAGAAGAATCTGATAAAAAAGTTAAAGACACAGGAGCTGTTAGTTCAGAAGATAGATATATTGGAAAATTATAATAGAAGAAACAATATAAAGATAGTGGGCCTTAAGGAAGATGAAGAAGGCAAAAATATGAAAGAATTTATAAAAGAATGGATTCCCAGGGTCCTAGGAAGACCAGTATAACAGGAAGAAATGGAAATAGAAAGGGCACACAGAAAATTAGCCCCTAAACCACAACCACAACAAAAAGCAAGATTCATTCTAGTAAAATTCCTAAGATATACAACAAGAGAAAATATATTGGAGAAGGCAGTGAAAAAAATAAGAGAAGACAAAAAACCACTGGAATACAAGGGTCAAAAAAAAATTTTTTCTATCCAGATATAAGTTTTGAACTCCTGAAGAAGAGGAAGGAGTTTAATGCAGCAAAAATGACCCTATGGAAAAAAGGTTATAAATTTATGTTAAAATACCTAGCGGTACTTAAAATAGTTATTCCGGGGCAGCAAAGCAAACTATTCTCGGATCCAGAAGAAGCACGAAAATTTGCAGAACAACTACAAAACAGACAGAGAGATGAAGAGATGTGACAAGAACAAAAATGACAACAAACTAAAGGAGGAAAAACCCAACACCCAACCCCAACCAACCAATTTTCCCTTGCAACCGCTGCAATCGTGTCTGCCTGTCCCGCATCGGACTGGTCAGCCACAAACGAGCCTGCAGCTGACGTGGACTTTTTACCCCCTCCATAAATCTTCGTCCGCGAAGCCAAGCCAAAGAAAGAAATATATGTGTATATATAGGTAAGAACTAAGAAGGGAAAGAAAGGGAAGAAAGGAAGTAAGGAGGGAATTAAGAGAGTGACCTTTGTTATATATGAAGATTAAAATCTTTTCTGGGGGGTGGGCTGGGTGGGGAAAAAATAACAGTCACTGCGAAATCAGTTGATGCTTGTGAGCGGATTTGCAAATCCAAATGGAGAGGGGAGATGTGGTTGCCCGACAGGGGACAAAGGGCAACTCAGAAAGGGGAGGGACTATTGGGGTTAAAGGAATTTTAGATATGAGAATAGTGGAAATATTTTATGTTTTAGAAATGTTGTCTTATAATGTGTTCAAAAAAAGAAAGCAGAAATGGATAAGAAGGGAAGGTGGTGATGAGGAGACGGAAAGGAAAGATAAACAAAGTATGAAATGACTATGTTGAACTATATGACTTTAAATATTAATGAAATACATAACCAAATCAAAAGGAAGAAACTTAAATTTACTGAAAAAAAAAATTGATATAGCATTTGTACAAGAAACACATCTAACTGAAGTGGAACACAAGAAATTAAAGAGAGATTGGATAGGACATGTAATAGCAGCATCATATAATTCAAAGGCCAGAGGAGTAGCTATATTAATCAATAAAAATGTACCAATCAAAATAGAAGAGGAAATAATAGATCCAACAGGGAGATATGTAATGATAAAATGTCAGATATATTCAGAATTTTGGAATTTACTCAATGTATATTCACCTAATGAAGAAGATCAAAAATTTATGCAAGATATCTTTTTGAAGATAGCAGATACGCAAGGGAACATACTAATAGGAGGGGATTTTAACCTTAATTTGGACTCAAACATGGATAAAACTGGAAAAAAAACTAACAGAAAGAACAAAATAACTAAATTTATAGTTAAATCAATGCAAGAAATGCAACTTTTGGATATATTGGAGGAAACAACACCCAAAGGAAAAGGAATATTCATATTATTCAAGTAGACATAAAACATACTCAAGGATAAACCTATTCCTACTATCAGCCCACATTCAAGGGAGAGTTAGGAAAACAGAATATAAAGCTAGAATATTATTGGACTGTTATTGGCAATAGAGCTAGAGGACATCCCACCAAGAATGTATAGATGGAGATTAAACTCCATGCTACTTAAAAGACAGGATTTTAGAGAATTCATTGAACGACAAATTAAAATGTACTTTGAAATAAATATGGAATCAGTGAAAGATAAGTTTATACTATGGGACGCAATGAAAGCGTTCATCAGAGGGCAAATAATAAGTTATGTAACTAAGATGAAGAAGGACTACAATCGGGAAACAGAACAGTTGGAAAAGGAAATAACAAATATAGAAAAAGAATTAGCAATAAAGGAAGATACAACTAAAAGCAGAGAATTGACAGATTAAAAAAATAAAATATGAAACACTACAAACATAAGGTGGAGAAGAACATAATGAAGACAAAACAGAAATATTATGAGCTAGGAGAAAAAATGCACAAAATTCTAGCGTAGCAGCTTAAGACAGAACAAACTATAAGAATGGTATTGGCATTAAGGAAAAAGGACAAAGAAATTACATATAATCCAACGGAGATCAATGAAAACTTCAGGGAATTCTACGGGCAACTATATCAAACTGAAAACAAAGGGAAAGAAGACAAAATAGATGAATTTCTAACTAAAATTGAACAACCGAAATTACAAACAGGAGCAAAATAAATTAATAAAACCATTTGAAATAGAAGATTTACAGGAGATATTAAAAAAACTACTGAACAATAAAACACCAGGAGAGGATGGATTCCCAATAGAATTCTATAAAACATTTAAAGACTTATTAATTCCTCCCCTCCTGGAAGTAATCAACTAGATTGATAAAACACAAAGCATACCAGATTCATGCAAAACAGCAATAATTACAGTAATACCAAAGACAGGGAAAGATCCACTTGCACCAGTGTCATATAGACCAATATCTCTACTTAACACAGATTATAAGATAATAGCTAAACTATTAGCAAACAGATTGGCTGACTATGTACCAAAAATAGTAAATCTAGACCAAACTGGATTTATTAAAAAAAGACGAACAATAGACAATATCTGTAAATTTATTAACTTAATTCATGCAGTAGAAGGAAATAAAACTCCAACAGTAGCGGTTGCTTTAGATGCAGAGAGGGCCTTTGACAGAATAGAATGGAATTATTTATTCAAAGTGCTACAAAAATTCAGCCAACCAGAGAAATATATTAATTGGATTAAAGCATTATATAAGGGGCCATTGGCGAAAGTGACAGTAAATGGATATATATCAAAACAATTTAACTTAAGCAGATCAACAAGGCAGGGATGTCCACTATCTCCCTCACTGTTCGCGTTAGCCATAGAACCACTAGCAGAACTGATAAGAACAGAAAATAAAATAAGAGGGATAAAAATAAAAGAGAAGGAATATAAAATCAGTCTATTTGCAGATGACGTTATAATAGACTTAGCAGAACCAGAAATATTAATAAAAGAATTATATATGAAATTGAAGGAATATGGAGAAGTATCGGGGTACAAGATTAACGCAAATAAAAGTGAAGCAATGCCAATGAATAATGTGGATTTCACAAAGTTTAAGAAAGAATTGCCATTTAGATGGCAAACACAAGCAATGCGATACCTAGGTATATAGCTAAATAAAAACCTCGGCCATCTATATAAACTCAATTACCATCCATTAATGAAAAAATTACAAGACGACTTAGAGCATTGGAAAGACTTACCACTAACACTGATAGGAAAGATAAACTGTATTAAAATGAATATTTTCCCAAGGATACAATACCTATTTCAGTCATTACGAATACACCTAACAGAGAATCTTTTTAAGGAGTTAAAGAAAATAATAAGGAAATTCTTATGGAAAGGGGGTAAACTGAGGATAGCACTAGATAAATTAACAGAATAGTACAAACAAGGAGGCTTACAACTACCAAACTTTAAGAATTATTATAGAGCCGCACAATTAAGATACCTATCAGATTTTTATCAAACAAGGGAAAAGCCAGATTGGACTAGATTAGAACTAGATAAAATAGGGGAGAAGATACCTGAACATATATTATGATAATTAAAAAATTTGTAACAAACATGTACATTAAACTGCAAGAAAAGGAGAACGAGGAAACAAACGGTAAACCTAAACAAAAATGGGAACAAGGTCTAAACATAAAGATAAAGAATGAAACATGGGAGAAGTTATGCTCCGGAACTATGAAAAATACAATAAACACGAGGTTACGCATGATACAATATAACTGAATACACAGGCTATACATCACACCTCAAAGTTAAATAAATGGGACCCAACAGTATCAGACAGATGTTTTCGCTGTAAAAAGGAAACGGGAACAACAATTCATGCAATTTGGACATGTGAGAAAGTGGAAAAATTTTGGGAAGATCTAAACCAGATATTAAATAAAATCACAAAAAGCAATACACCAAAAAACCCAGAGATCTTCCTCCTAAGTAATATAAGAAACAAAAAATTTGGACTCGATTTGGATGGAGCACAAAAAAGATTTGTTATGATAGCACTAGCTGTAGCAAAAAAAATGTATTATGTCAACCTGGAAATTAGAAGACAACTTGAGAATACAACAATGGTATATAGAAATGAATAAATGTATTCCATTAGAAAAAATAACATATAATTTAAGAAATAACATTACAATATTCGAACAAATATGGGAGCCATACATGAAACACAATAGAGAAATCCTACCATGGACTTCCACCAGCTAAAATGACAGAAGGAGAAGATAACGAAAAGAACTGACTCAGTAAAATTTCTTGTTTATTTTTATTAAGTGACAACATTGTTTAACGGGTTTAATGTATCTTATAGATTGAACTTCAAATAAATGGGGAAGGGGTGAGGGAGGGAAGGGAGGGGGGGAAGGGGTAAAAATGACACTATATATTTAAGAAGAAAAGTGTTTGTATCTTGGTCAATATAATTTATAGTGTGAAAAATAAAAAAATTTAAAAAAAGAAACAAGTCTGGAACCATTCCAGCTCAGCAAGATGATTGGGAATTAGCTGGGCCTCTTCCATGGGACTAGACCAGCCAGAAACACTTCCTCCAGGGTTGGCAGGATGAGTCCAGGACAGAGTGGTGTGCTGCAGACGAGCATGAGAGAGGATGGAGGTGTAACACCACCTGATGCAGAACTGCTTGGGACCCTGGCTCTATTTCTTCAAGATTGAGCAGGGTCAGGTCTTTTAGACAAGTGTTCCCAAACTGAACGGAATGAGTTCTGCACTCACTGCTAAATAAAACCTCACATTCTTGCAAAAGATTCTAGCATTGCAGTGAATTGATAGGTTAGTTTCTTGTTCCCCTTTCATTATGGGTCATGATGGCCTGATTTATTAATGAAACCTTCAAAAATGGTAGCTAATAAGTTGTGAAGTCCATCACTGGGAGAACAGAGTGCCTTTGGATCCCCGGAAACATGCAGAGAGAATGCAATGAGCCTGGAGCCTTGTGTGTGTGCATGTGTCTCTCTCTCAGTTCTAGTCACTCATTTCAAGAAGGATGCAGACACTTTGATTAAGGTACAGAGATTTACCAGGACGTTGCCTGGGTTGGAAAGCAGGTCACATGAAGGCAAGTTGACTGAGCTTTTCTCTTTAGAGTGACAATGGGTGGTGGGTGACTTAATAGAGATAAGATTATGAGGGGCTTAAATAGGGTGGACAGCCAGCCCCTTTTCCCAAGGTGACAATAGCAAATACCAGAGGGCATCTGTTTAAGGTGTGGAGAGGAATGTTTAGGGGGAGATGTCAAGGGTAATTTTTTTAATGCAAAGTGGTGGGTGCCTGGAATGCATTTCTGGGAGGCTGGTATGAAAGCAGCATTTAAAGATTCTTAGGCACAAGGATGTGAGAAAAATAGAGGGCTATGAATGTGAGGGTTGGACCGGTGTGGAGTAGGTTCACATGGTTCGGGGCCCATCATGGGCTGAAGGGTCCCATACTCTTCTATAACAACTTACCAATTGTACAACTGGACACACCACTTCCACTGAGTTTTCTCAATTTTGACTTGTTTAATTTTCTACTTCATTTTCATAATTTCCTCTCAAATGTTCTGTTAAAGTTAACCCACCTCCCTCAAATCACTTTCTCTTGAGATGTTTTTGCTTTCTTTAAGGATCCCCACTCTCTTAGTGGTATGGGATTTGTCATCAATCCAAAGCTTAAATCAAATGCTCACAAAATCAGGTAACCCTTCCTCACCAGAAATTTATCTATTTTCTCTCACAAGAAAGAAACCAAACCAACATCATTTTATCTGTGGGTTCCTTCATTTGACGTTGAGCAGCTGAAGTTCCTTGTGAGTCACAAAGGCTTCGAACATGCTCCTGATTGGTCACAAGAGGAGCAATGGTCAATCCCAGCTATTCAGGAATCTCCCATCACGCTTTCGTTCTGCAGGAGATATTATGGCAGGTTCCTTTTAGGACGTATTTGTACTGAACGATTGATCTTGTCTAGTAAGCATTCATCCGCCTCCCACAACTTGCATTCCTGGCACCTGCACCAACGACCCCAGTATTGTGGCAACTTTGAAAGCCAGGGCATCGACAGAAACCTGTACAGGACACCATCAACCTTCTGAACATAGAATCCATGTTCTGAACCAGCCCAGGGAACATAACACATCCTCAGCCTTCCCCACAAGCATGTCTGTATCCAACCCCAGAGCTCAGCAAGAGAAGATGAGAGCCATGCAACAGGGAGAGCAGCAGCAAGGTCAAAGTCTGCTGGTGCCAGGCTCAAGTACACATTACGCACGGGAAGAGGAAAGCTTGACTTAATTGTCCAAGTTAACATGGACACTCTTCTTCCACTGACACGTGGTATTGCCCACTGATATTTTTTGCCATCAAAATACCTAACTGCATGAGGGGAGAGCTCAGCTCAGGAATAGAACCAGCCAGTCTCTCACACATGCTCTACTACTTGTATCCCCATATTCACCATTCCCTTCATAGAACTATAGCACAAAAACAGGCCCTTCTCGTCGGTGCTGAACTATTAATCTGCCTAGTCCCACTGACCTGAATCTGGACCATAGCCCCTCAGACTCCTCCCATCCATATACCTATCCAAATGTTTTTTAGATGTCAAAATCGAGCCAGCTCTCACCACTTCAGCTGGCGGCCTGTTCCATACTCATCCCTCTCTGCATGGAGTTCCCCCTAATGTTCCCTTTAGATCTTTCCCCTTTCACGCTCAGTAGAAGCCTGCTTCCATTTACTCTATACCCATCATAATTTTGTACACTTCTATCAATTCTCCCCTCATTCACTGCCTTTGTTAGCCTTTCCCTGTAACTCAGTTGTTCAAGTCCTGGCAACATCCTAGTAAATCTCTGCACTTTCAATCTTATTGACATTCTTCCTGCAGTTAGGTGACTAAAACTGGACACAATACTCAAATTTTAGCCTTACACAACTTCACAATAACATTCCAACTCCTGTACTTGATACAGTAAAACCCCTGTGGGGTTTGGTAGATGCCAGATAAGTGTATTTTCCGGTTGCTTGAGATTTACTCTTACAATGCCTAACTAATACACCTCAATTAAGAATAAACAGTTTAAAATACAAAAATATGATACTGCACTTACCCTGAACAAACTTCACCTGCATGAATATATAAACAAAGCATTTTTAGTCATATTCTTTGAGAACATTTACCATTGCTGCATCTGCAGGTTTCTACCCCTCCGTGGAGCCGCCTGAAAGATGAACAGTAACATTGTAGATAATTAACTCCCCCTCTCCCATTTACAGATAAAGCCTCTGAGTGGGGTGACTCTTACTAGCAGGGATAAGGTGACACTTTAAGCGAGTGGCATCAACCAGGTGACGCCATTGATGTTTCACACAACTTCATTCAATCAGGTACTATGAGCAAAACCCGACCCAAGGCGCTCCGCTTCACTCCCTTCACCAAAGCTTTCTTTACAACCTTGTCTAATCTGTGACACCACTTGTAGGGAATCGTGTTTCAGTATTCCCAGATCCTTTGGTTCCACTGCACTCCTGAGTGCCCTCCCATTTACCGTGTATGTCCTACCTTGGTTTGTCCTTCTGAAGTGCAACACCTCACATATGTCTGGGTTAAATTCTATATGGCATTCAGCAGCCAATTTTTCAGCTGGTCCAAATCTCTCTCCAATCTTTGTGTCATCTGCAAACTTGCAAATCTAATTTACTACATTATCAACCAGATCATTGATGTAGATGACAAACTGCAGTGGACCCAGCACCAATCCTTGAGGCACTCCTGTAGTCACAGGCCCCCAGCCTCTGGCATCTCTCTGTAAAGCTGATCCCTAATCCAATTTACTAATACCATGAACAGCAAGCGACTGAACCTTCCTGACCATTCCTCCAATGAGAGACTTTGTCAAAGGCCTTACTAAAATCTACATATACAACATCCATGGCCTTTACTTCAACTTACCTGTAACCTTGGAAAAAAACCCAAAAGATTGGTAAAACGTGACCTACCACGCACAAAGTCATATTGACTATCCCTAATCAGTCCCTGGCTATCCAAACACTTGTTTATCTGATCTCGTAGAACACCTTCCAATAATTTATCCACTACTGATGTCAGGCTCACTGGCCTATAATTTCCTGGATTTTTAAAGCCTTTTTTAAACACAGAACAATATGAGCTACCTTCCAATCCTCTGGCACCACACCCATGGCTGAGGACATGTTAAATATATCTGCCAGAGTCCCTGCAATTTCTACACTCGCTTCCCTCAAGGTCCGAGGGAATATTTTGTCAGGCCCTGGGGATTAGCCTAAGACAGCAAGCACCTCCTCCTCTAATCTGCATTGATTCCATGACCCCACTGGTTGCCTCACTTCCATAGACTAGCCTGTTTCCTGAGCAAATACAGAGGCAAAAAGCCTATTTACCATCATCCCCATCTCTTCTTGCTCCATATCTATAGCTGATCACTCTAATCTTCAAGAGGACAAATTTTGTCCCTTGCTATCCTTTTACTATACCTATAGAAGCCCTTAGGATGTTCCCTCACTTTGTCTGGCAAAGCAACATCATGTCTTTTTTTTTAAGCCCTTCTGATTTCTTTCTTATGTTTTTTATTGCAAATTTTTATACTCCTTGTTGCCTATACCTGCTATATACCTCTCTCTTCTTCAGATCCCTAATAGCCCTAAAAAAAACAAGATTCCTTATGCCTGTTAACTTTGCCTTTAATCCTGACAGGAACACACAAACTATGTGCTCTTAAAATCTCCCTTTTGAAGGCCTCCCTTTTATGAAGCATCCTTGTGAGTAAACCACCTGTCCGAATCCAAGCTTTCCAGATCCTTGCTCGTTTCCTCAAAATTGGCCTTTCTCCAATTTAGAATATTAACTCTAGGACATAATTATAACAAATGGAATTATTATCACTGGACCTAAAAGTGTTCCCCACACATTTCCATCACATGCCTGTCTCATTTCCTAATAGGTCCAAAATGTTGATTTAGAAAACGTTCCTGAACACATTTGACAAACTCTAACCCGTCCAGCCCTTGTACAGTATGGAAGTCCCAGTCAATTTGTGGATAGTTAAAATCACAATCACAACTTTGTTTACTGCAGCAGTTTGCTATCTCTATGCTGATTTACTCCTCCAATTCTTGCTGACTATTGGGTGGTCCGTAATACAACCCCATTAAGGTGATCATACTTTTCTCATTCCTCGGCTCCACCCGCATAGCCTCGGTAGACAAGCCCTCTAGTCTCTCCTGCAAGAGCTCTGCTATAGTTTCCCTGACTAGCGATTTCATCCCACTCCTTTCATCCACAGAATCCCGGAAACATTGAGGTCCTACACTTGTCCCCCTTGCAATCATGTTTCACTAATGGCCACAATGTCATAATTCCATGAGTCTTTATATGCAGTCTTAACATTTTTTCCACTACTCTATCTGCTCTGTCACTGTCCTGCAAATCTAGATTCCCCCCCCCCCCCCCACCCAGGCAACACTAGGAAACCTTCCCACAGAGATATTAGTCCCCCTCCAGTTCACATGCAAACTGTCCCACCTTCCCAGAAGAAAGCCCAATGAGCTAGAAATCCGAAGCCTTCCTTCCTGTGCCATCTCTTCCCCTTTGGCAATTAGGTTGTGATTTCCAAAGATTCACAACCCCTCTATGCTAGGAGGAAAAATTTCCTTCCATCTGTGCCCTGAATGACCAACTACTTATTTTGAGTCTGTAATCCTGGTTCTACAATCTCCAAGCAGTGAAAAAGATCATCCCTGCATCTCTTGTGCAAGCCCTGCATGGGCAATGAGATCAGCAACCATTCTCCTCAAAGGCACTGTCTGTTTAATCTCTTGCCAGAGGATAAACCTGCCATCCCAGGAACTGCACTCCCTCAGTGGCAGGTATATCTGAGGTAACATTTAGTTATGTGGGTTGATACAGCTTGCAGGTAAGAAAGAGATCAGCCATTATAAATGGTTTAAAACCAGTCATGTTAATGACAGGACTGCACTGGTAAGAAATTTATGTTATGCGGTGATACATCAATTTCCAGTGATGCGTGTTCGGAGGAACTAGGGAGCAGAATATCAATGTCTTGGATCAAGAAAACACACAAATGCTGGAGAAAGTCTGCAGGTCAAACAGTCCCTTTATATAGCAAAGATAAAGGTACATCAACGTTTCAGGCTGGAGCCCTTGATCAAGATGTGAGGGAACATGAGAGATGTCTGAACAAAGGGGGAAGGTGAGGGTGGGAGATGATAGGGTTGAGTTGGGGGGGTGAAGGACCGCAGGAAGGGGGTGTGAGGAGTCTAGGATGGGTGGAGAGAGAAAGCAAGTAGGAACTGGAATAACTAGTGAAGGGGGAGGCAAGCTGATTAGTGGAATGCAGTGAATTCGATGTTCATAACTTGGGGTTGGAAAGGGCCCAGATGAAAAATGAGGTGTTCCTCCAGTCTGTGGATGGTCAGGGTGGGGTGGTGTGAAAGGCCATGGACAGACACATGAGCTTGAGAGTGTGACTCAAAATTGAAATGGTTGGCTATGGGGAGGTCGCTTTTGTTGCGGATGGAGAGGACGTGCTGGGCAAAGCAATCTAATCTGTGACCAGTCTATCCGATGCAGAGGCCACAGAGGGTGCACCGAATGCAGTAAATGAGTTCTTTGGAGATATAGGTAAAGTATTGCTTCACATGAAAGGTCTGTTTCGGACCTTGGTGAGGTGCAGGTATTGTACCTCCTGTGACCACAGTGGAAGATGTGGGGGGGGGGGGGGAGGAGTCACGTGATGGAGTAGTGGCCGGTCAGGGAATTCCAGCCCTCTCCCGAAAAGTTTAAAAAAAACGCACAAAACACAAAGGTACAAGATTAAAATTTAAAACAAAGTAAAAAATAAAGGTGAGAAGAAAATGGCAGTGAAGAGAGAAAAGTCGAAAACAATGGGAAGAAGAGAAGAAGAAAGAACGTCGGAAGAAGAAGGTGAAGGCCTTACCTGTCCGAGGAGGCCCACCGCGGAGAGAGAAGCCCGCTCCCTCAGGTCAGTGGAACTCCCGGGCTCGGGACTACAAAAATGGCTCACCGAGCCGAGTAAAAGATGCGCATGAAAAAAACCACACTGACGGGAGGGGGGAGTAGCTGCGGAGTCGATCTCCACAGCTGAGAGAGACACCTGCAACACAGCAGCAGGCGCAGAACACAGACAATAACGACAACAAGAAAGAAGAGGGTAAAAAGAAAACAAGGAAACAACACATGGTCAACGCAGAGGAAGAAGAAGAAGAAGAACAGAAAGAAATGGAAGAAGAAGAGAAAGGCAAGACAATGGATGTATCTATTTTTAAAGAATAGATGGAATCAGTGAAAGAATGGCAATTACAAGAATTTAATGAGATAAAAAGAAGAATTAAGAATGCAGAAGAAAAAATGAATAAAATAGAAATGGTCATATCAGAGATAGGAAAAAGAGTGGAAAATATGTAAGAATGAGAAATAATTGTAGAAATGGAAGTAGAGGACTTAAAAGAGAAATTAGAAGAATCTAATAAAAAAGTTAAAGAGGCACAAGAGCTGTTAGCTCAGAAGATAGATATAATGGAAAACTATAATAGAAGAAATAATATAAAGATAGTGGGCCTTAAGGAAGATGAAGAAGGCAAGAATATGAGAGAATTTATAAAAGATTGCATCCCCAGGGTCCTAGGAAGACCAGAATTACAGGAAGAAATGGAAATAGAGAGGGCACATAGAACATTAGCCCCGAAACCACAACTGGAGCAAAAACCAAGATCTATTTTAGTAAAATTCTTAAGATATACAACAAGAGAAAATATATTGAAGAAAGCAATGAAGAAAATAAGAGAAGACAAAAAGCCACTGGAATACAAAGGTCAAAAAAAAATTTTCTATCCAGACATAAGTTTTGAACTCCTGAAGAAGAGGAAGGAGTTCAATACAGCAAAAACGATCTTATGGAAAAAAGGATATAAATTTATGTTAAAGTACCCAGTGGTACTTAAAATAGTTATTCCAGGGCAACAAAACAGACTATTCTCGGATCCAGAGGAAGCACGAAAATTTGCAGAACAACTACAAAACAAGCAGAGAGATGAAGACATGTAATGAGAGTAAAAATGACCACGAACTATATGTATGTGTGTATATGGGTATATGTGTGTGTGTATATATATATACATATATATATATGTATATATATATATAGATGTGTATGTATGTGTGTGTATACATGAATGTATCTGTATTTAGAGGAAAATATATAGAGATAGATAAGAATTAACAAGGGAGGGAAAGGGAATAGAGGGAATAAGGAGGGAATTAAAAGAGTGACCTTTGTTACATATGAAAATTGAAATCTTTTCCGGGGGGGGGGACTGGGTGGGGAGGAGTTACGGTCACTGCAAAATCAGTTGACGTTTGCGAGTGAATTCGCAAATCCAAATGGAGAGGGGAGATGTGGTTGCCCAGACAAGGGATAAAGGGCAACTCAGGAGGGAGAGGGGAGAATGGGGTTAAAGAAGTTTTAAATAGGAGAATAAGGAAAATGTTTGATGTTTTAGAAATGTTGTCTTATAAAGTGTTCAAAACAAGAAAGCAGAAATGGATAAGAAGAAAAGGTGATGATGGAGAAACAGAAAGGGAAGATAAACAAAGTATAAAATGGCTACGCTGAACTATATGACTTTAAATATTAACGGAATACATAACCAAATCAAAAGGAAGAAACTGCTAAATTTACTGAAAAAAGAAAAATTTGATATAGCATTTGTGCAAGAAACACATTTAACTGAATTGGAGCACAAGAAATTAAAGAGAGATTGGGTAGGACATGTAACAGCAGCATCGTATAATTCAAAAGCAAGAGGAGTAGCTATATTAATTAGTAAAAATGTGCCAATTAAAATAGAAGAGGAAATAATAGATCCACCAGGGAGATATGTAATGACAAAATGTCAGATATATTCGGAGGTTTGGAATCTACTCAATGTATATTCACCTAACGAAGAAGATCAAAAGTTTATGCAAGATATTTTTTTGAAGATAGCAGATACGCAAGGGAACATATTAATAGGAGGGGATTTCAACCTTAATTTGGATTCAAATATGGACAAAACTGGGAAAAAAATTAACAGAAAGAACAAAGTAACCAAATTTATAATTAAATCGATGCAAGAAATGCAACTTTTGGATATATGGAGGAAACAACACCCAAAGGAAAAGGAATATTCATATTATTCGGGTAGACATAAAACATACTCAAGAATAGACCTATTTTTGTTATCAGCTCGTACGCAAGATAGAGTAAGAAAAACAGAATATAAAGCTAGAATATTATCGGACCATTCACCCTTGATATTGACAATAGAGTTAGAGGACATCCCTCCAAGAATGTATAGATGGAGATTAAACTCCATGCTACTTAAAAGGCAGGATTTTAGAGAATTCATTGAAAGACAAATTAAAATGTATTTTGAAATAAATACGGAATCAGTGAAAGATAAGTTTATACTATGGGATGCAATGAAAGCGTTCATTAGAGGGCAAATAATAAGTTATGTAACCAAGATGAAGAAGGACTATAATCAGGAAACAGAGCAGTTGGAAATGGAAATAGTAAATATAGAAAAAGAATTAGCAATGAAGGAAGACACAACTAAAAGAAGAGAATTGGCAGATAAAAAAATAAAATATGAAACACTACAAACATGTAAGGTGGAGAAGAACATAATGAAGACAAAACAGAAATATTATGAACTAGGGGAAAAAACGCATAAAATTCTAGCATGGCAGCTTAAGACAGAACAAGCTAAGAAAATGGTATTGGCATCAAGGAAAAAAGACAAACAAATCACATATAATCCAATGGAGATCAATGAAAACTTTAGAGAATTCTATGAACAATTATACCAAACTGAAAACGAAGGGAAAGAAGGCAAAATAGATGAATTTTTAACTAAAATTGAACTACCAAAATTACAAATAGAGGAACAAAATAAATTAACAGAACCATTTGAAATAGTAGAAATACAAGAGATAATAAAAAAATTACCAAATAATAAAACACCAGGAGAGGATGGATTCCCAATAGAACTCTATAAAACATTTAAAGATTTATTAATTCCTCCCCTCCTGGAAGTAATCAACCAGATTGACAAAACACAAAGCTTACCAGATTCATGTAAAACAGCAATAATTACAGTAATACTAAAGCAAGGGAAAGATCCACTCGCACCAGTGTCATATAGACCAATATCATTACTTAACACAGATTATAAGATAATAGCTAAACTATTAGCAAACAGATTAGCAGAGTATGTACCTAAAATGGTAAATCTAGACCAAACTGGATTTATTAAAAAAAGACACACAACAGACAATATTTGTAAATTTATTAACTTAATTCAAGCAGTAGAATGGAGTAAAGCGCCAACAGTAGCAGTTGCTTTAGACGCAGAGAAGGCCTTTGACAGAGAAGAATGGAATTATTTATTCAAAGTATTGAAAAAATTCAGTTTACCAGAGAAGTATATTAATTGGATTAAAGCATTATATAAAGGACCATTGGCGAAAGTGACAGTAAATGGATATATATCAAAGCAATTTAACTTAAGCAGATCAACAAGGCAGGGATCCCCACTATCACCCTTATTGTTCGCGTTAGCTATAGAACCACTAGCAGAATTGATAAGAACAGAAAATAATATAAAAGGGATAAAAATAAAAGACAAGGAATATAAAATAAGTTTATTTGGGGATGATGTTATAGTATACTTAACAGAACTAGAACTATCAATAAAAGAATTATATAAGAAATTGAAGGAATATGGAGAAGTGTCGGGTTACAAGATTAACACAAATAAAAGTGAAGCAATGCCAATGAATAATGGGGATTTCCCAAAATTTAAGGACGAATCACCATTCAGATGGCAAATGCAAGTAATAAGATACCTAAGTATACAAATAAATAAAAATCTCGGCCATCTATATAAACTCAATTATTATCCACTAATGAAAAAATTACAGGGCGATTTAGAGCATTGGAAAGATTTACCATTAACACAAATAGGAAGGATAAACTGTATTAAAATGAACATTTTCCCAAGGATATTATACCTATTTCAGGCATTGCCAATACACTTGACAGAGAAATTCTTCAAGAAGTTAAAGAAAATAATAAGGAAATTTTTATGGAAAAGGGGGAAACCGAGGATAGCACTAGATAAATTAACAGAATGGTATAAACAAGGAGGCTTACAACTGCCAAACTTTAAAAATTATTATAGAGCCGCACAATTAAGATACCTATCAGATTTTTATCAAACAAGGGAAAAGCCAGATTGGACTAGATTGGAACTAGATAAAATAGGGGAAAAGATACCTGAACACATATTATATAAATGGGATGAAAAATTGGTACAACGTAGGAGTTCTCCAGTATTACATCATCTGCTCAATATTTGGAAGAAGATTCATGTAGAAAGGAATAAAACATATTACCAATTACCAGAACTAATATTGAGGCAAAATCAGTTACTCCCTTTTACAATAGATAACCTTTCCTTTAGAGAATGGGAGAAAAAAGGTATCAAAAGAATAGAAAATTGTTTTTCAGGAAATAGATTATTATTCTTTGAACAAATGAAAGATAAATACAATATAACTCAAGATACAGTGCTGGCATATTACCAATTGAGATCCTACTTGAAGGACAAATTAGGAAGCAGTCTGAGGTTACCAGAGGGAAGTAACTTTGAATATGTGATTACAGATACAATGATAATCAAAAGATTTATAACAAATATATATATTAAACTGCAAGAAAAGGAGAATGAGGAAACAAATGGTAAAACTAAACAAAAATGGGAACAAGATTTAAATATAAAGATAAAAAAGAAAACATGGGAGAAGTTATGTTCTGGAACGATGAGAAATACAATAAATACGAGGTTACGTATGATACAATATAACTGGATACACAGGCTATACATTACACCTCAAAAGTTAAATAAATGGGACCCAACAGTATCTGACAGATGTTTTCGTTGTAAAAAAGAAATGGGAACAACAATTCATGCAATCTGGACATGTGAGAAAGTAGAAAAATTTTGGGAAGATCTAAACCAGATATTAAGTAAAATTACAGAAAACAATATACCAAAAAACCCAGAGATCTTCCTCCTAAGTAACATAAAAAAACAAAGAATTTGGAATTGATTTGGATGGTGCACAAAAAAGATTTGTTAAGATAGCTCTAGCCGTAGCAAAAAAATTTATTATGTCAACCTGGAAATTGGAAGATAATTTGAAAATACAACAATGGTATATAGAAATTAATAAATGTATTCCATTAGAAAAAATAACATATAGTTTAAGAAATAATATTGAAATATTTGAACAAATATGGGAGCCATACATGAAACACAATAGAGAAAATCTACCGGGGACATTCACTACCTAAATTAACGAAAGGAGAAGGAAATGAAAAGAATTGACTCAGTGGAATTTCTTGTTTATTTTTATTGAATGATAACATTGTTTGACGGGTTTAATGTATCTTAGATTTTGTACTTTAAATGGATGGTGGCGGGAGGTAGGGAGGGGAGATGGGGGTGGGGGAGAAAATGACACTATATATTTGAAAAGGAAAATGTATGTATCATGGTCAATGTGGTTTATGGTGTGAAAAATAAAAATAAAAGATGTTGGGGGTGAGCAGGGGAGGAGGTGGCAATGGGTGCAGAGGAAAGACTGGACAAGAAAGTCATGAAGGAAGCATTCCCTACAGAAGGCTGAGAGGGGAGGAGATGGAAAAATGTGTCTGATGGTGGGGTCCTGTATTGAGTACTGGAAATTACTGCAGATAATGTGTTGGATGCGGAAGCTGATGGGGTAGTAGGTGAGGACGAGGGAGATTCTGTGTTTATTGTTTCTGGCAGGGGGGGCTAGAGCAAATGAACAGGGGATGGAGGAGATGCAGGTGAGGGCCATTGATAGTGGCTGAGGGGAAGCCACGTTTGTGATAGACCTCATCTTAGGAGCAGATACAGCAGAGACGGAAAAATTGAAAGAAGGGGATAGAGTCCTTGCAGGGGACAGGGTGTGAGGATGTGCAGTCCAGGTAGTTGTGGGAGATAGAGAGTTTGTAATAAATGTCAGTGGAGAGTCTGACTCCTAAGATGGAGACAGGGAGATCCAGAAAGGGGAAAGTGTGATCAGAGATGGAGCAGGTGAGTTTGAGGTCAGGGTGGAAATTGGCCGCGAAATTGATGGAATTGACGAGCTCATTGCGGGTGCATGAGGCCACCCTGATGTAGTCGTCTGATGTACTGGAGGAAGAATTGAGGGGTCTTGCCTGTGTAGGCTTGGAGCATGTTTTGCTCCACAAAACCCACAAACAGGGAGGCATAGCTGGGACTCATGCAGGTACCCATGGCTACTCCTTTAATTTGGAGGTAGTGGGATGAGTTAAAGGAAAAATTGTTAAGGGTGAGGACAAGTTCTGCCAGGTGGAGAAGGGTGGTGGTGGAAGGTGACTGCTCAGGTCTGAGGTCCATGAAAAAGCGAAGTGCTTTAAATCCTTCTGTGTGGGGAATGGAATGTAAAGGAATTGGACATCCATCATGAAGATGAGGCAGTCCGGTTCAGGGAATCTGAAGTCTTGGAGGAGATGGAGGTTGTGTGAGGAGTGACGGATGTAGGTGTGGAGGGATTGAACTAAGGGTGAAAAGATGGAGTCAAGGTAGGATGAAATTAGTTCTCTGGGGCAAGAGCAAGCAGACAATGGGTCTGCCCGGATGGTCAGGTTTATGTATCCTGGGTAGAATGTAGAAATGAGCAAAGCGGTGCAAGGATGGGAAACAATGAGGTTGGTGGCCATGCAGGGGGTGGGGGGGGGGGGGGAGAGGGGGAGGGGAGGTGCCCAGAGTCAAGTCAATGAAGTGAGAGATGGTGTAGGAGACAGTGGCTTGATGGGTGATGATGGGGTCCTGTGGGAGGGGTTGATAGGAGGAGGTGTCTGAGAGCTGTCAATTGGCCTCAGCAAGGTCGAGGTCAGTGCGCCAGACTACAACAGCACCACCCTTGTCTGCGGGTTTGACAGTGAGGTTAGGGTTATTGTGGAGAGAGTGGAGGGCAGAGCACTCTGAGGAGGTGAGGTTGGAGTTGGAGAGGGGAGTAGTGAAGTTGAGATGGTTGATGTCCCAGCAGTAGATGGAGATAAAAAGGTCTAGAGTGGGCAATTGGCCAGGAAGAGGTCTTGAAGCGGGAGAAATCTTGGAGAGTTGTGGACAAAGTAGTGAGCCTGGATATGGAGGCAATGTTAGAAGAGTTCAGCATGACAGAGTGTGCGGAACTCGTTGAGGTGTGGATGGAGGGAGATGAAGGTGAGTCTTTTGCTGAGGATAGAGCGCTCCACCTCTGAGAGGGAAAGGTCAGAGAGGATAGTAAAAACCAGGCAAGCGTCAGAGTGGGAGTCAGTGTGGTGAAGGGTGTTGGGGGGAGGTCCAAGGATGGAGAAGGGAGGTTGAAGGGGGGGAGGAGGTTGGGGGGGTGAGAGAAGGGTAGGATGGTTAGCCTGAGGGAGGGGGAGAAGGAAGATTAGTGGTTGAAGGGTGGGGATGGGGTGATGTGGGTGAGATAGTGGGAGGTTGGGGAAGGAGGTGTTGGGGGTTAGTGAAGAGTGATCCAATAGAGAGATCAGGGTTCCGGATGTAGTCAGTGTCGGGAACCACGTTGGACGAGTCAATGAGGAAGGCGCCAGTGTCTTCAGGTCCAGTGCTAGAGTCAGAAGCTGCGATGAGTAGGGAGGTCAGATCCTGGGTTGGGGTAGGCGGTGGTGGCGATGGGAGCTCTGTCGGGTTGGCAACAGGGGCTCCGATACTAATAGGAGATGGTAACTGTGGTTCCAGTGAATGGAGTGGTGGTGTGGGTGGCCATGGTGGTTGGAGCTCTGTAGTGTAGGCGGCCAGGGTCTGGGCCTGGGTAAGCTGCCGTGGCAGTGGGAGCTCTGTTTTGAGGGGGGCCAAGGCCTGGGCTTGAGTCTGAAGCCATGAAGGTGTGAGCTCCATGGTTGCAGCGGCCAGGGTCTGAGTCCGGGTTGGCGGCTGTGGTGGTGGGAGCTCTGAAGGGCAGGCGACTGGTGCCGAGATGGGGATCCACGTGGAGGGTCGCAGGGGCTGCAGTCTCCAGGGAGGTGAGCTTACAATCCTTGGTGAGTGTGGATGTAGTATAGGAGAGGTCCAGAGCTGTGGCTGCAAGAGGGAGAGTTGCTGCTGGTATCTAATGCATCGAGGTGAGGGTGGTGCATAGGTGTAGTTGGGAGAAGTGGAGAGAGCAGCGGTCAATGTGGTGCAAGTACCTTGGGTCCTGGTGTGGGCCGAGCTGAGGAGCCTGGAATCATAGCTGGAACCCATGTAGCATGAGCTGGTGGCAAAGGCAAGTAGAGAGGAAGGCAACGTGGCAGTGGAATGTAGTCTGGGTGAGGACATGGTCGTAGAGCTTGAGAGCAGCAGGGGTGAGAGTTGGGGAGAAGTGAGAGAGAATTCCCTGCGGAGAGCAAAAGCAAACTTCTTCAGGGTGGGCATCCCTTGGAGAGCTTTCAGAGGCGTTGTAGTGATCAGACATTACCAACGTTTCGGGCTTGAGCCCTTCAAGGTCTCCAGCATTTGTGTGTTTTTTCACTTAACCACGATGTCAACAGAATCCTGCATTTTACCCAATGTTGTGATCTTTCACCTTTCAGAATACACTGATTTTTTTAAAAAAAGTTTCCATCAATAGATGAACTCACATTTTTCTGTCTGTCACATCATCGTCGCCTGGTCTGTGCCTGTGATTTAGGTGACTGCATCGTTCTCATAAGCCCCACCACCACCAGCTTTGTGTCAGTGGTTAATGACTCTTGCACCACACCTCTAGATCATCGATATAGACTGTGAGCAGCTGGGCCCAGCAATGATCCCAGCAGCAGCCTATTCAGGGCCATCATCCATTCCCACGGTTCCTTGCCCATTAACCAGTTCTCCATCCATACCAGCACCTCACTCCACAAACCATTTTTGTGATTCCTGGCATCTTTTCAAAGGCCTCCTGAAAACCCAAATACATCCTGGCTCATGGCTCTCCCTAATTTATTGTTGGTTACTTCAGCAAGTTTGTCAAATAGGATTTCCTTTTCATAAATCTCAATTTTCTGTTCCCAGTCCTCTTCCAATTTTCTCAGTCTAGTGTCTTGTTACCAATTCCTTAATGAATGCTCTACAGATTCTTTCCAACAGTGATCAGTCTCTTGACCCGTGTTGCACCAATCAGGGACTGTTCTAACACCATGAAAGGGCTCTCTTATAAGCTTTCCTTATTTTGCTCTAAGATTACAGAACAGCCATGAGCTTATCTGCCTGTCCTCAGGACAGAGGAGGAAAGTAGAGGACCCACACAGTTACAGGGAGTACGCTGCAAACTTCACATCAACAACATCTGAAGTCTGGCTGAGCAATTAATCTTTGGAATGGGAAGAACCAATGACCTCCTTCCACTGAGCCAGGTCCTTCCACTTAATATAATACCGATAAAGAGATCAATGCCATCTACAATGTATGTAGGCACCAAGATCCTTACTTACTGCAGCTGAACAGGTACTTTGCAAAACAAAACAAAACTAACTACACACTAAATACTGAATTGAATTAGAAAGACAAATATACTGGGAGATAGAAATGGGCAAAGTTGCATCGTTCTGGGCCACTCAGCACATCTAGTCTGATGCATCAGGAATAAAAGCTAGAGAGTGAAAGGAGTCACCTTGGATGCAGCAAGTTCACTGAAGTACAAGATTCCAAGATGCCATCTGAAGAGAACCAATCCTTCTCCCTGACCAAGTATGGCATCTAGTTGGCCGTTTGTGGGACCTGGCATTGGTCACCATTTCCAGAGGGACCAGTGGCTGTGCAGGTCCTCGAGACACCCACAGGCAGTGTGGACAGTTACACTAAACTGGAGTGGGCATGGGGTATGGATGAGGAGGGCCGTGGGAGGGAGGGGAAGATGGACTCAATCGCCAGACCTGGTTGACGAAGTTGAACCAGTAGCCCTGGCTTGGGACTGAGCACCTGGCCTGTTGTGAGATTGGGTGGTGGGGAGTCCAGTCCCCTAGTCTGGTGGGGAGTCCAGTCCCCTAGTCTGGTGGGGGGGGGAAACACTGAGCCCCCTACCCCGAGTAGGCATCTGCTGCCCTGTCCAATATTTAACTATCAGAGATTCAGAGGTAAAATAACCAGCCTTCTTACAGTTTGGGTGAAAACTGCGACATTTTAAAATCCAGAGTGGGGTGGGTGCCTGGAGTGGGCTGCCATGGGGTAGTGGAAGCAGATACAACAGTAGCATTCGAGGGGCTTCCAGACAGACACAGAAATATGGAGGGGGTGGGGTATATGCAGCACATTCATATTCGGCACAGACATGTTGGTTCATGGCAGTAGTTCAACTTATGCATTTGTAGTTGGTGCATCTTTCATACCTTTGTGGCTACAGCAAGAATTTTAGAAAATCTATTATACATTGTACACAGCGAAAACTCTCATCTCAACTTGTAGGAGGCACGTGGAGCAGGTGTAGCGCACATTCTGGGTGGGGAGAGCAGTGAAGACCAAGAATGATGAAAGATAAACTATGAAAGTCTGCAGATACTGTGGATGAAGTAAAAACACACGATGCTGGAGAAGCTCGGCAGGTCAAACAGTGCCCTTTATATAACCCGCTGTTTCGGGCTTGAGCCCTTCATCAAAGCATGGAAAAATGTTGGAAGGCATCCGAACAAAAAGGTGAGGGAAAGGGGTGGGGGAGGAGCATGGACCCAAAGGCAGGAGGTAATAGGTGGAGAAGGGAGGGAGGGCACTGCAGCAAGCAGGGGAAGGGGGGATGGCTCAATGAATAGAGAGGGAAGGGGGTGGAGAGATGAGGGAAAGAAGACAGGGGACAGATGAAAGGGATGGGACAGAGAATGGAGAGCAGGGTAACAGAAGTTGGAGAATTCAATACTGATGTCATCCAGTTGGAGAGGGTCAGGTCGGAAAATCAAGTATTGTTCCTCCAATTTACAGGTGGTTTTGGTGGGATAGTACAAGGCCATGGACAGACATGTGAGTGTGGGAATGGAGTGCTGAATTGGAATGGTCTTACAATGGGAGATTCCTGTCACTGATACATACAGAGCATAGGTGCTCAGTGAAGCAATCTCCCAGTTCTGTGTCCAGTCTCACTGATGTAGAGAAGGCCACCAAGGTAAATCACCCGTGCAGGTACACAAGTGAAGTGTTGCTTCACTGGAAAGGTCTGTAGGGACCCCGAATTGTGGTGAGGGAGGAGGTGTGGGTGCCAGTGTTGCACTTGATGAAGGGCTCAGGCCCAAGATATTGGTTAGCCTTTGCTTCCTATAGATGCTGCTTGGCCTGCTGAGTTTCTCCAGCATTTCTGTGTATTGCATCACAAATTATCTGCCAACTTTCCTCTTCAACTATCACAGTGATAATGTTTGAGAACGGATGGACTGGGCAGTAATTCGGTTGGAGTTGTCCTGTGTTGAGCAATACTCCCCACTGTCCAGCAGGTGCCACTGTTGTACACAAGTCTCAGAGGAGGCAACAACTAATATCACGTGTCGAGTCCACAGCTCTTCACTAACCCTAGAATGTCCTCTCTCTTCCCCACCCCCACCCTTCATGCCATTCCAGTAATCTCTTTTGGACGAATGCAGTGGTTGAGCTCTCCCAGTCCTCCAGGGTAGTGAATTGCACCAGACATTTCCCCTCAACCCTGGTCCCTCTCTGCACCCAGCCCTGTGAAGGGTTTGCATCCTTTGGAGCTCCGTACAATATGTTGTGATCACCCACACGTGGCGGACACCCGAGTCACTGAACCATGCGTCTGCATCGGGGTAGGGTGAAACAAAGCAGGATCGTCCCCATCGCTGGCAGAGGAACACTCAGTGGGCCTCCCAGGTATATAATGTTGTCCAAGCATTTAAGAACATGGTAGATGCAATGCAACATGGTGGAAAAAAGGTACATTTTTTTGAATGGCCAGTGAGTGGCTTGAACGTCAGCCTACAATGTTGGGCCTGCCCATGTAACCTGCTCCACCATTAATCCTCTCTTCACTCATGTTTTCCACTCTGTTGCATTCTCACCTGGTCTGTGACTGTATATGTGACTTAGGCAGGGTTAACAACAGAACGTCTAATTGGGTGGGGGGGGGGCACAATCTGACATGGGAAGACTCGCTCAGCAGGGGAGGGGGGTGTTGGTGCCTACCTGCCACGAACCTCCTCCATGCTCCACAGCCACTCATAATCCCCTCCACCACCAGCTTTGTGTCAATGGTTAATGACTCTTGCACCACATCTCTGGATCATCGATATAGACTGTGAACAGCTGGGCCCAGCAATGATCTCAGCAGCTTATTCAGGGCCATCATCCATTCCCACGGTTCCTTGCCCATTAACCAGTTCTCCATCCATACCAGCACCTCACTCCACAAACCATTTTTGTGACTCCTGGTATCTTTTCAAAGGCCTCCTGAAAACCCAAACACATCCTGGCTCCTGGCTCTCCCTAATTTATTGTTGGTTACTTCAGCAAGTTTGTCAAATAGGATTTCCTTTTCATAAATCTCAATTTTCTGTTCCCAGTCCTCTTCCAATTTTCTCAGTCTAGTGTCTTGTTACCAATTCCTTAATGAATACTCTACAGATTCTTTCCAACAGTGATCAGTCTCTTGACCTGTGTTGCACCAATCAGGGACTGTTCTCTTACAAAAGTCTCCTTATTTTGCCCTAAGATAATGGAACAGCCATGAGCTTATCTCACACAGTCAGGAGAACGCTGCAAACTCCACATCAACAACATCTGAAGTCTGGCTGAGCCATGAATCTTTGGAGTGGAAAGAACCAACGACCTCCTTGCACTGAGCCAGGTCCTTCCATTTAATGTGATACCGATAAAGAGATCAATGCCATCTACAATGTACGTAGGCACCAAGATCCTTACTTACTGCAGCTGAACAGGTACTTGGCAAAACAAAACTAACTACACACTAAATACTGAATTGAATTAGAAAGACAAATACATGAAGAAAATGAGAGGAACGGGGACTGTTTCTGGGAGATAGAAATGGCTTTAATGGGCAAAGTTACATCGTTCTGGGAATAAATATGTTATACCACACACTAATCTTTTTTGTTATTTTCAATTAAGGGCATATCTGAGAGATAAATTAAGGCCAATTTTGTCTAATTTTACTGACATAGAACTTATTAGGAGTGGGAATGTCAAAAATATATTTCTTTGAAATATTGAAAGTGTATTGAATTAGGATTGTATAGATATAGGAAGAAATGGGAAATAGACTTAAATATTATGATAGATCAACAAATTTGGGAAAATTATGTAGAGATTCTATGACCAATACTATTAATATCAGGTATAAATTAGTCCATTTATATCTTATACCACAGAAATTGAAGATTGAAATCAGATTTATCAGATCAATGTTTTAGATGTGGTGAGGATGTAGGATCTTTCATACATTCAACATGGTCTTGTTCAAATGTGAGACCCTTTGGGTATCTATAAGTAATTTTTTTTACAAGTTACAGGAGTTGTTTTTCCATTAGACCCTGATAGCTGTTTTTATCAATTGAAATTTGTTAAATTAGCATTAGTGGTTGCAAGGAAATGTATTGCAATTACTTGGAAAATTGGATACATCTTTAACTCTGTTAAGGTGGCGTGCTGAAATTAAAAGGTGTATCCTTTTGGGAAAAAAAACTTATAAATTAAGAAATAAATATTCTATTGTTTTACAAATTTGGTGCCAGGTAATGGAATTAAATTTATAGTGGTATCGATTTTATCTTTCTGATCCTCCAGAATTCTTCTCTATATGTTTGTGTTAGAACGGATAAGTTGCACTGCACAACATCTCTCTCTGCAATCCAAGATTCTTGGTTTTTTTTTTCTCTATATTTTTCAATTTATATTTTTTTCTTTTTGTGGGGTGGGAGGTTGTGAATTTGGGAAGGGTTGAAACCCATTGTGTATGTAATCGATTTGTCCTTTGATATCTGTATTATAATAACTGTATTTACTGCATGTATATATATATATATATATATATACATGCAGTATATATATATGGTTATATATATATATAACCATAAATCTTCATCCGCAAAGCCAAGCCAAAGAAAGAAGATAGAATTATATAAAATATTACAAGAAAAGTTTCAAGATATTATTGAGATTGAAAAATTATTTAAGATTAAATTGTCATTAGACCCAAAAATTTTTTTGTTGTTTCTCTGACTGGTTTGGGGTTAGATAAGTTTCAGATAGCTTTTGTTCATTTAGCACTGGCAGTAGCATGGAAAAGTGTTGCAATTACTTGGAAAGATGATGTAGAGGTAAATATAACTCGTTGGCATAATGAATTGAGATCTTGTATTTACATGGAAAAAATACAATTTGCATGATGATTATTCTTTTTTTGTTCAGATGTAGTCACCTTTTTTGGAATGTGTGGGTTTAGAAATATCTTAAGATATTGTGTAGTTTATGTTTGTCATTAATTGATATATGTCTTTTTTTTTTCCCCTTGCGGGGCTTGCTGAGGGTGGGGGGGGGGGTGTTTATTGTATTTTAGTTTATTTTGTTCTTATTTTTATGTATTATCTCTATATAATTTGAAAATCTTAAATAAAGTTTTCTTTAAAAAAAATAGAGCCCATAGAGGGAAACCATCTGCAAGCCAAAGACTGTTCAGTGTTGATTAAATTTCTTCAATACTAGGATAGAGAAAAGATTTTGAGACTTGCGATACAGGGGGTAAGGGATAGAAAAGGCCCCCTTGTATATGAAGGAGATAATATTTTGTTTCATCCTGACATAAGTGAAGAGTTGCTGAAGAGAATTTAATATAGTTAAAAAGGGTCTCTGGGAGAAAGGATATAAATTGGTATTGTGACATCGTGCAACTTTGAAAATTTCCCCTCCTAGTGGACAAAATACATTTTTCATCAACTCTATGGAAGCAGAAGGTTATGTGAAATATCTTCCAGAACTATAGTCACAGGCAGAATGAAGAGTTACAACACTAATCATTCTTTTAGATCATTATATATAAAAAAAAACAATGACAGCGAATAGTGTTGTAACTCTTCATTCATTTTGGAAAGTTTTTCTTTTTTATTAATGAATTAATTGTTTAAAGATCATATGATAAATATATCGGGTTGGGAGTGCTATTTACGACACATCATGTGTGTAATTGTCATAACCTGTAAAATAGAGGGAGGTAGTGTTGTGCATTATTTAAACAACACTAGTTTTTTTTGGGGGGGGGGTTATTGTTTATATATAGTTATGAATGTTGGAACTTTCTTTTTTTAAAATGCTTTTTCCTTTTCTTTCTTCAGATTGCCAGGAGAGATGCAAGTTGGTACGTTGGACAATGAGTAATGGAATTGATGAGAGGAGATTTGCAGGGAGGGGTGAATGGAACAAGATGGAAGGGATTAAATATGGTTAATTGAGATGAGTAATACATTGAAATGTGTAAATTTTAATATTAACGGGATAAATGGGCAGGTTAGAAGGAAGAGAGTATTAATACGTATCAAAAAAATGGGTGCAGACCTGGCTTTTCTGCAAGAAACCCATTTAACTGAAAGCAAACATTTGAAACTGAAAAGGGATTGGATTGGAAATGTAATGGCCTCTTCATTTAATTCTAAGGCAAGAGGAGTGGTAGTTTTGATTAAAGAAAAGAATTTACCAGTTAAAATTCACAGCAGGAAAATATGTAATGGTAAATTGTCAAATATATTTGGAGTTCTGGACATTCTTAAATTTGTATGCCCCTAACATGGATCTTGAGAGTTTTATTCAAGAAACATTTCTTAGCAGAAGCGCACAAAAATATTTTAATTGGAGGAGATTCTGATTTTTGTTTAGATCCATTCATAGATAGATCAATGAGAGGAGGGACAAGAACTAAAGTGACGTTGGTTTTGATAAGGGATTTAAATTTAATAGATGTACGGAGGAGAATACATCATAGAGAAAAGGGTTACTCTTTTTATTCGAATAGGCACAATTTTAACAGCTCAACTGAGATTTATTTTTCTGAAAGAGAGAGAAAACTGGCATGGGTTAAAATAGAACTGGAATCAATAGGAGAGAGTAGCAGAAGAGTTCATATATAAATGGCATTCAAAATTAATGGTTGGTGTCAAAGAAACACCATTGTTGAAATATTTAATGTTTTGAATAAGATGAATGGTGAAATTGGAATTAAGGGAATTAAGACACTGTTATTTCAGAATTATCTTATACATATATCTTAAGTATTTGGTCCCATTGAGGGATCAAGAATATGGAAGATGGTTATGAACAGTTTCAATTGATATCATTTCAACAATGAAGGACTGGAGTAAGAGTGCCACAGGATCTAATGTTATTTTTACTGAGAGATATTAGAGGAATTAAACCTAAATTAAAATGAATATGTATCATGAAATTTGTTCAAATTGCTTTAGCAATAGCTCAAAAATGTATTGCTATAACTTGGAAGTCGGATGTCGATTTGGGAATGGAGGGCATGCAGAAGTTCGGAGTTGTATTCCACAAGAAAATTACTTACAATTTAAGAGGTAAACATTATATTTTTTGTGAAATATGGAGCCATATTTACAAACTGTTGGTATTAAAATTTAAATGAATCTCGAACATTCCCTTTCTCTGTGGGTCTCAAATATTTGTAAGTATCGGAACATGAAGTCCTCTTGTGGTGAGTTTCTTGTCCCTTTTCTCTTTAGTTTGTTGGGAGAGGGGGGATTTAGATGAGGTCTTTCTTTTGTATTTTTTTAAATTCTTTTTTATATAAAATACTACATGAAATATTGTGATATCTTAAGAAGTTTTATATTAAATATTTAAAAAAACAATGAAGGAATAAATATGGGATAGCTGGTAACACTCTTTTGAGAGGATACTAGAGAAAAATTGGGTTCAGTTATGTCATTACCTATTTGCAGTGAAGTGGAAAATCTCATAAGAAAGGGCAATATTAAAATTTTAATTTCTACAATGTATCTTTTAATACAAACAGGAACCCCTAAGCATGGAGTTTATAAATCTAAACAAAGGTGTGAGATGGATTAGAATATTGTAATTAATGAACGAAGATGGTCAGAGTTATGCCGAGATTGTAGAACTAATACTATTAATGAAAGGTATGAACAAGTTCAGTATAATTTTCTACATCAGTTACACATTACACCACAAAAATGGAATCAAATTATATCAGACATATTGGCTCAATGTGTTAGAGATGTAGAGGTGGGGACTTTCTTCCACTCAACATGGTCACGTCCCAAAGTAAGGCAGTTTTGGGTGGATTTAGATAACTTTTTAGAGCAGGTTACAAATGTATTTCCACAAAATCCAGATTTATTCCTATTGGGGAATATACAAGGGGCAAGACCTAAATTGAAATCATCAATATATCAAGTGGAATTTGTTAAATTTGCACTAACAGTGGCAAGGAAATGTATTGCAATTACCTGGAAATCAGACTTGCATTTGGGTATGAAAAAATGGAATGCAGAAATTCAGAGTTGTATTCCTTTAGAGAAAATTACATACAATTTCAGAAATAAATACAGTATATTTGTACAAATTTGGCACCTGGATATGCAAATTTTAGGCATAAATATGTAATAGTCCTTCCTTTCCCGTGCCCTGTATCGATCCTCTCTAACTATTCAGAGCAATCCTGGATGATTTTATTTTATTACTATATTATTGACCTTTAAATAATTTATTTTTGAGGGTAGGGGTAGAGGGGAGTAGGGAAGGGGAGGGATTATAAATATCATGTAGTGTTTTTTTAATGAATTTTATTATTGTATTAACTACATGAATGTAAAATTTAAATAAAATATTAAAAATCTTGTCCTTTATATAGGAAAGACAAAGATGCATAACTGACATTTCAGGATTGAGCTCTTCATCAAAATATGGAAAAATGTTTCCAGGTGCCTGAACAAAAAAGGTGGGGTGGGGTGGGAGCACGGAGCCAAAGGCAGGAGGTTACTAGGTGAAGAAGGTGGGGGGGGAGGGAGACTCCGTAAATAGAGAGGGAAGGGGCTGGAGATATGAGGAAGACAGGGACCGACAACAGGGACGGGAAGGAGAATGGAGAGTAGGGTAACAGAAATTGGTGAAGTAAATATTAATGCCATCCATTTGGAGTGTGTCAGAATGGAAAATCAAATATTGTTCCTCTAACTTATGGATGGTCTTGGTGGAATAGTAGGAGGCTGTGGACAGACATGTGAGTGTGGGAATGGGGTGCTGAATTAGAATGGTCTCACAGTGGGAGATGTGGAGAAAAGGTGCTCAGGGAAGCAATCTCCCAGTAATGCTTCCAGAATCTCCGACGTAGAGAAGGCCACCATTGGAACACCAAATATGCTAAATCATTTCCGTAGATACACAAGTGAAGTGTTGCTTCACTGGAAAGGTCTGTAGGGACCCCGAATTGTGGTGAGGGAGGAGGTGTGGGCGCCAGTGTTGCACTTGATGAAGGGCTCAGGCCCAAGATACTGGTTAGCCTTTGCTTCCTATAGATGCTGCTTGGCCTGCTGAGTTTCTCCAGCATTTCTGTGTATTGCATCACAAATTATCTGCCAACTTTCCTCTTCAACTATCACAGTGATAATGTTTGAGAACGGATGGACTGGGCAGTAATTCGGTTGGAGTTGTCCTGTGTTGAGCAATACTCCCCACTGTCCAGCAGGTGCCACTGTTGTACACAAGTCTCAGAGGAGGCAACAACGTGGCTGTTTGATCTTCCTCTATCACGTGTCGAGTCCACAGCTCTTCACTAACCCTAGAATGTCCTCTCTCTTCCCCACCCCCACCCTTCATGCCATTCCAGTAATCTCTTTTGGACGAATGCAGTGGTTGAGCTCTCCCAGTCCTCCAGGGTAGTGAATTGCACCAGACATTTCCCCTCAACCCTGGTCCCTCTCTGCACCCAGCCCTGTGAAGGGTTTGCATCCTTTGGAGCTCCGTACAATATGCTGTGATCACCCACACGTGGTGGACACCCAAGTCACGGAACCATGCGTCTGCATCGGGGTAGGGTGAAACAAAGCAGGATCGTCCCCATCCCTGGCAGAGGAACACTCAGTGGGCCTCCCAGGTATACAATGTTGTCCGAGCATTTAAGACACAGTAGATCCAATACAACATGGAAGATTGTGAAATCTGTTGCTTCAGAACTTTTTTAAATGGCCAGTGACTGACTCGAACATCAGCCTACAATGTGGTGCCTACCTATATAACCTGCTCCACCATCTATCCTTTCTTCTCTCACACCCATAATCCTTGTCCCTATCTGAGAGTAATTTTGAAACGTTGATGCTTCCTTGCGAAAGGCCAACATGGCAGGTTCAGCAATTAGGAAAAGTATGTTGGCCTTTATCATGAGAGACATCTTTCAATTACCTTGACTGAGATTACATCTGGGGCATTTGTGCACTGATTTGGTGTCCGTTATCACGTTGATGGGGTATAACCTTAAGATTTTGCAGAGATTTAGGATGGAGATGAGGGGGGAACTGCTTCTCCAAGAAAGTAGTGTATCTATGGAATTCTCTGCCCAAAAAAGCATTCAATGTATGCATCCATTCAATGTATTTAAGACACAGATAATTGGGGAATTTAGTGTTATGGGGCAAAAGCAGGTAAATAGATCTGAGACCATGGCCATGTATGGTGAGGCATGCTTAAAGGGCTGTATGGCCTTCTCTGTTCCTACTTTCTCTGTTTTTATAAGCTGAGATAAGGAATTATTTGCAAATGATTCGAGCTAACTGGTGGAAGGGTTTGAGCAAGTTCAGTAAGTGAAGACCTCTCTCCCTGAGAAGACCACGCAGCCATCACCAAACAGCTGGACAAGCCAAACTCCCACAGGACAGACAAGCACCTGGCCAGCATATAACCGATGGGCTAAATGGCTTCTTCAATACAGACCAGGCAGCTGTGAGCAGTGTTCCCCTCCTCCCCCCCAAGCATAGGATAACAAGTCACCAGATCACTGGGTGATGACTCATTTATTTTCTCTTGACACAAGTACATTCAAGATCCATTAGAACACAGTCCTTGCCAGCTCGCTCGAGGAACATGTCTAATCTTTTGTCCAGAACAACTGTCGCTGCATCCAGCATCCACTGTGGTCAAAACTGTCCTTCCATGTTCCAGAGGGAAGATGAGATATGGGATACAGTTAAAGCAGGCATCCAGACCTCGCTCAACAGACCCAGAGCCCTCAACCAGAAACAGGCTCAGACCACCCCAGTATCCATGGTGGGAGAAACCAGGCTGCTACCTCCAAATTCAGTTCACTGAGCTAAAATGTGGACTCTGTTCCTCTCTCCACGGACACTGTCTGACAATACAGTGGGGACTCACCAGGTTGATTCCAAAGATTCAGCAGCCCCTACACCTTGTTTATGAAGAGACACTCCCAAAAGTCATGAGCCGCGAACTGAATGATCCATAGTTTATAAATAGCGGTCTGCTCATTCTAGAAGCTCTGTACAGGCCCTTGGTTAGATAACACATAATAAAATGCACAAGGGAATACAAGGTGCCAAACAGGCCCAGGATCAATATACTCAAGTGCTTAACTGCAGTGTGTCTAATTCTTCACTCCGAGGCTAAAATGAACAATGGGAGAAGTTGGGTGGGGGGGGGGGGGGTGGGGAAATAATTGACCGAAGTAAGCTGGAGTGGGGGAAGGGGGAGGTTGCGGAGTCTCTGGTCAGGATGTCACCAGCACTGCATAGTTGGCAGGGTACAGCCCTGCTTGTCCGCTGTTGAGCTGACCCTTGCACCAGCCCTGGTCATCCTCTTCTCCGATCTTCAGGAACTCTTCACCTGCAGGAAAACAGAAGAACACAAGAGGAGAGGAGCAGGAATTGGCAATCAGACCCCTGAGCTTGGAATCTGGCCGTGGACTCAGCTTCATCTGCCCACCTGATCCCCATCACTCTCAATTCCCCTACTATGCAAAAGTCTATCTCATGGTGTCCTAAATATTCTGCTTCCTTTGGGAGAGAGATCTGCAGATTCACCACTTGCTGCAGGAAGCAGTTTCTCCTCATCACCATGCTAAATCTACTCCCCAGTATACTCCCACTAGTTCAGTCTCACCTACAGTGGAAAAAACTTTCCTGGTCCTATCCTATCCATCCTTTTCTTAACTTCATACATCTCTAGAAGCTCCCCTCTCACTCCTCTGAATTCTAGTGAGTACAATCCCAGGCAACTCAATCTCGCCTCATGGGTTAAGCCCCTCATCTTCAGAATCAACCTGGTGAGTCCCCACTGTATTGTCTCCAGAGCCAATTTATCCTTCCTCGTGTGGAGGATAGATGACCAGGCTGCCAACAGGATCTGTGTCCAGGGTGTGAGTCGGGGTGGTTGTTACCATACAAGGTAGAAAGAAGTTGGTGGGGGGGGGGGAGAAGAAGCTGGAGGGGGAGGATTAGGGTGCCAGAAACCCTTGCCACCAATAATACCACCCTCATTCCACTCTTCCCCAACTGCTACCTCGTTGGTGTCCTCAGCCCACACATCACATCACGAAAGACTGCCTTCCCATGGGCTAGGTCGGGTCACACCGCCCCCACAAACAGTGAAGTCTGCAGGGTCAGGGCAAACTAAAGACGGGGAATGCACTGTGTGACACTGGTTTTTCCTGCATTGGCATGGTGAGGCTCGGAAGTCTAGATGTGGTGAAACAAAAGTGTTCGGGCTGCAATGGAAAATGGGTTTGGCTGCAGCTTCAGGCTGGAGGTTAGGAGAGAGGGTCAGAGGCAGGCAGGACTGGGAGTTGGCTCTGAGTCTGTCACCATGCACAGGAGGGAAGATGGCAAGAGGTGTGCACCAGATCAGAGCCAAGGCTCTACATTATAATCCACAGCAGGTAAATGTGTCTGTTCCACATGGTGGGCTTAGAAGATTGGGCCCCACATCACGCAGTCCGGGAGTAACAATGCAGAGAAGATTTACAAGGATGTTGCCAGAACTTGAGGAACTGAGTTACAGGGAAAGGTTAAACAGGATAGGACTTTATTCCCTAGAGCAGAGTTTGGGATAGAGGTATACAAAATAATTAGGGGTCTAGATGGAGTAAATACAGTGGACTTTTTCCACTGAGTTTGAGTGAGACAAGAACTGGAGAACATGGGTTAAAAGTGAATGATGAAATGCTTAAAGGGAACATCAGGGCGAACTTCTTCACGCAGAGAGTGTAGAACGAGCTTCCAGCTGAAATGGTGAATACAGGCTCAATTATGAAATTTAAGAACAATTTGGAGAGATACATGGATGGGAGGGGATGGAGGGCTGTGGTCTGGATGCAGGTCATTGGGATGAGGCAAAGTAATAGTTCATCACAGACTGAATAGGCAGAAGCGTCTGTATTCATGCTGTAGAGTTTGATGGACCCTCCCACATCCAAAGCCTTACAGGAAGAGTAAAAGGGTCTATGCTAGAACACATGGCCACCACAGTCCCAACTACAATCAGAGAGAGAGGGACAACACAGAACCAGGCATTTCAGCCCATTGGGTCCATGCCAACCATCAGCCACCCTGCATTCTTGTTAACCCCCCCACCCCTTACCCACACTGGGGGGAAATTTACAGAGACCAATTAATTCAGCAACCCACTCATCTTTGGAGCAAACCTGCGTGGATAAAGGGAGAACAGGGAATGCCCGAAATCAGGAATAATTACAGGTGAGGTAGAAACTCTGCTAGCTGCATCAACGACCATGCAGGAATCGTGTCTTCAATTAAGCTTTCAGCAGGTCACAGGCTCTGTTTTTCAACGTGAGTGCCTCATGTCCTGATACCCCAAGGCATTTTCATCATCTTTTAGTTTCCATTCAGGGATGGATGGGATCTAGGGATGTAGGCTTTGCAGCCTGGGCCAGGACTTACTTAGTTTCCCATTCTGAATCTTGCTTCACAAGGTGGTGAGAGAGCTACCCTCTTGAATCCTGCAGCCCCAGAAGTGTAATGTCCCACCCCCCCACAGTGCTAGTAGGGAGGGAGTGCCAGAGTTTTCACCCAGCAGCGGTGAAGGAATGATGACATGTTTCCTCGTCAAGTGTGCCACTCGGAGGGTAACTTCCAGTGCTGGAGTTCCCCATGCTATTGCTGATCTTGTCCTTCCAGCTGCCCAAGGAGTCTTGGTGAGTTGCTGCAGGTGGTCCAGAATGCTGCTGCTGTGTGTGGGGGATGGAGTGAGTGAATGGTTGCAGATCGGGGTGTCTACCAAGTGGGCCACTGTGTCCTGGATGATGGTGGCATTGAAGCTGTCCTTGACTATGCAAGTCGAGAGTGTTCCCTCACGTTCCTGACCGGAGCCTTGGAGATGGCAGAGTCCTTGTGGTGTCAGGAGTCAAGTTACTCACTGCAGGGGCCCCAGCTTCTGACCTGTTCTCATTGCCACATTGTGTACATGGGCCACTTCTGTTCAGCTTCTGGTCAATGGTAAACTTCATCTTCGTGGCACAAGACAGAAGTTGGATGGAAGCCTCTCCACTGACATCCAACACACAAGAAACTCGATTCCATCTAGGACAAAGCGGCCCATTTCAATGGTATCCCATCCACCTGTGTAGATATTCATGGAAGCCCCTCAACCAATGGGGTGGGGTGGAGAAACAGCAAGACGCCACATTGGTGGTAATGGAGTATTAAGAGAAGACTGTAAAATGTACAATGATGAGTATGTCTCGATATGATTGACACTATGGTTGCCTGGCACCACAGTTGGGGGCAAGGATGGAATATATCGCAATATACCAAAGTGCTGGAGGATGTCAGCAGGTCACGCAGCTTCCATAGGAAGAAGCAGGCCTGGGACCTTCGTCAGGAAGTACCCAAGTTTCTCCAGTACATCTCTATCTGCAGACTTTCTTGTTTAACTGGAATATATTGGAGTTATTTTCTGACAGCACCTCCCAAGCTGCTCACCATCCTGATCTGGAAATAAAGCCACATTCTTGCGCAGTTGCTGACTCTAAATTCTGGCACCCATCATGCAATGGGAGCACCTTGTCCAGGACGTCAAGCTGGTAGCTCACTCCCACAGTGCAAAGCAAAATTCATAAGAACAGCTTGGGACAGATAAAAAAACACTGGTCTTGAAGGTGTCAAAAGGTAACAATATATACTCCGTCCAATCCCAGTAATCCTGCACACTTCCAACATTCATTACTATCCACCCGAGCAAATTCCAATTGCCCACTCACTGCTTATACCCCCGTCCAACAGCATTCTGTCTCCCCAGTCTAGTTCCAGTTCCTGGCTCCATCACCATGACCTATAACCACAGTCCAAATCCACCCAACACCTGTCCATCCTCTAATATCTCATCATTCCTTCTTATCTTGTGAAGTCCCACTCTCTCCACATGGGGCATCAAATGAGATATTGTGGGTCACAGGGTGTGGTCAGCGAGCAGGATAGTGTTAGACTGGGTGGGATATCAAAGGCGTGGGAAGAGAACACGGTAGGATTGACTGGGTGAGAAATCAAAGAATCAGGGAAGTGGGTGGGACATGAGGGGTCAGGGAAGTGGGTGGGACATGGAAGGGTCAGGGAAGTGGGTGGGACATGAAGGATCAGGGGAGTGGGTGGGACATGGAAGGGTCAGAGAAGTGGGTGGGTCATGGAAGGGTCAGGAAAGGTGAGATGGAAAGGGTGAGGGTGGAGTAAGAGCAGAAGTCTGGGAAATTGAGGAAATCTGAGCACTGGACAGTGGGGCTATGGATGATTCTGAACAGTAAGGTAGGACTGGACGGCATGGGTCATTGGGAGAGGACAGCAGTAGGTTTTCTGGGCTTTGTGTTCAAGCCAGGGTATAATCTGCTGGTGAAGTGCCCTGCATTTGAGACAGGCAGCCCATGCTGCCACCACAAAGGTGTGGTGCACTGTGAGTTTTGAACAGCACACAAACATGCAAAGCAACGTGCAGCCCACGGAGGAAATCCTGTGCATCAAAGCCAATGCATGTTAGTTGGTCAGTACCTGCAGAAAAGCTCAGCTCATCAGCCTCCAGCCCCATGTAATCGTACAGCGCACGCACTCTCACTGCTGCTACCTTCACTGCATCCTCCGATCCCAGCATTGGAACGCTCCTTCTGGGACTATCCTCCTCCGACCAGTCGGATGAGTAATCCCTGACTCCGCTGTGGAGAAAGGCAGAGCTCAGTGCATGTCCAGAGGGGAGAGGGGAGGTGGAGGGAGGGGAAAGAGCACAGAGAGCAGGGGAGTGAAGAGACAGGTGGAGAAGTAAAGGGCAAAGGACAGGTGAGGGACGGGGCGGGAGAGGGAGAGGTGGGGCGGAGAAGGGGAGGGAGAGGCAAGGGGGAAGAGGAGGGAGAGGTAGGGGAAGGGGAGGGAGAGGCGGGGCAGAGAAAGTGGAGGCAGGCGCATGCAGATTTTCATAGCACCAGGTGACAGAGAGAGCACATTTTGCAAGATGGGATTAAACGGAGTCAATCAGAGATCTGACGATCATAGACTGTCTGCGCTTTGACAGGATTGCCGATTAATTCTGGCCCACCACTTTATCCATCAAGTACTTATCTAGTTCTGCTTGCCAATCTGTTTGTGGATCTTCTAATTGGAGCTAAACAGTCCATCTCTGTTGGCTGGTGTTTACAAAGATGTTTCCTGCTTCATTCCCCAATTACCTGAACTTACTCTCCTGACACCACAGTTTCCATTTCTGACAAAACTGTGTTTTCGATTCTCATCAGATTGGTTAAATCTGATCTTTTGTGCTTGTGCAACCCAGTTTTCCCCATTTCTCCACACAAGCCAAGTCCCTAGGACCTTCTACTGCATAATCATGACAAACTTCCATAGAAACAATGCCCGAGGTGTATTCTAAGTGTTGTACGTAGGATTGTGTCCCTTTCATGAAATTTCTAATCACCTGAAGGTCAGCTGCCATGTTCCCCTACTGGAGGCCTGTGACTAGTGGTGTGCCTCAGGGATCGGTGATGAGACCATTGTTGTTTGCCATTATCTGGATGATAATGTGATAAATTGGATCAGCAAATTTGCAGACGACACTAAGATTGGACAATGAGGAAGGTTTTCAAAGCTCGCAGAGGAATCTGGACAAGACTTCCATCCTTGTATTGTGGTAGGTCAAGAAGGGGTAAGTGATAGGGTGGATGAGGTACTCTGTACCTGTTCTGTGGTGAGGAGTGCGGAACGGAATCACGGGACGGCAAGACGTTGGTGAGAGTCACTTCATCTGTAACTTGACCGAACCTCTCCTTGCGATGAATAGCTCGGTTTGCCTCTGGAAACCACTCCTGTCAGGACCACAAGATAAATGAAAATGGGGTCAGGAATCCCAGTGTGAATATTCTAACAATGTAGAAACGACTTGGCCCATCAGGACCATGACAGCTACTATCACACTCATTCTCTCTTTAATTCTTTTTTGTCATTAACCTATGCCGTGTAGTAAATCTACCTGCATGCTTTTTGGAAGCAGGAGACAAATGTGGTCATTGGCAGGATGTGCAAACTGCACTCAGTGACATGACTGGAAGTGTACAAAATCGTGAAAGGAATGGATCAGGTTAATGCAGTCTTTTGGTCAGTCAAAGGGGAGTGAAGAGCCAGAGACAAAGGTTGAAGGGGCAACTTTAAAAAAAAACTATACACAGAGGGTGGTGGGTGTATGGAATGGGCTGCTAAAGGAGGTGGTTGAGGCAGGTGCTGGTGGAACATTTAAGAAACATTTGGACGGATATATGTATAGGATGGGTTTTTGAGGGATACAAGTGAAAGATAGGCAGGAGGCAGGTTGGGCCTAGTGTAGGTGGGACATTTTGGACAACATGTTAATGCAAGCGGTGACTCTATGATCCCTGGAGCTGAGGCAGTACCTGTTACTGCCCAAGCACGTTCGGCTGACGCTGGGGCTCTGTAGTCCCTGGTGTATGCACCTTCGACAGGGACACCTCCTGCAGCTTCGTTGGGAGCATGGATTGTGCCTCTTACCCATCTGAAATGGTGCTTCTTGGAAATTCACCTTCCGCAGAGGTCGCGCAGTCCATGCCTGACAAAATTTCTGCAGAACACAAGCCTCTGGGATTGTGAAAGGGCAGAGAGTGGGGGTGGAGGGGGAGATGTCGGAGGAGGAGCTGGTGCATAATGTTTCAAACAAATAGGGACCTGAAGAAAATGGCAAGAGTGGGGACATGGAAACATCCAGCAATTAAACACCAACTTGTGTTCAGTTCTGGTCTCCTCACTCCAGGAAGGATATGGATACTATCGAGAGGACGCGCAGGAGATTTACAAGGACGCTGTCTGGATTGGAGATCCTGTCTTCTGAGAAATAGGTTGAATGATGGAAGATGAGCGATGAGCAGAGGTATTGGTGGTGGGGATGGTCAGTGGCTGAAAGAGCTAACATGAAGGGGCATAGTTTTAAGGTGCTTGGGAATGTGCGGGGAATGCAAGAGGCATTGTATGATTTTCACACAGAGGGTGGCGGGTGTATGGAATTCACTGCCAGCCACATGGTGGAGGCAGATATACGAAGATTGTTTAAGAGTCTTTTAAATCGGTACACGGAACTGAGAAAAATAGAAGTATTATGCAGTTGGGGAATCCTGGAGTAGGTTATTAGGTTGCTACAACACTGTGGGACAAAGGGCGTATACTATGTCCGCCTGGTAATGGGCTGATCTCGAATCAACAATGGTTCTATAAGCATCCCACATGGTGCTCTAACCAGCATCAAACAAACCCACTCCAACAGCCAGAGCACAATGTACAGTGTGCTCCATAGCCACAGGCTTCTTCCACCCCAGGCATGCCCCACCCACCTCAAACCTCCTCCTGTGGCTCCGCATGAGGTCCAATCTCATCTCCCCAACTCGCCTTAGGATAACATCAACACCAAGAAGACCCTCTAGCCCCGAGACGAGGGAGAAGCAAGCACTCACCTCGAACTGTGGCCAGCTCATGGGCACACCGGGCCCATGTGTGTTCTGCCACCACCGGAGGTCTTCCTGCTCGCTGGCCAAGGCTATAGCCTGGCGCATGTCCCGGTAGATTGTCCGGAAACTGCAACAAGACCAAGGGGGCAGAGACTAGTCACAAGGCTCTCATAAGAGAGCAGTTCAGCACAGGGCAGGCACTTCAGCCCCACTTGTCCATGCAGCCCAAGGTGGCACTCTGGGCTAGTCCCATCTGCCTACATATGGCCCATATCCCTCTTATCCATGTATCTGTCCAAATGCCCTTTGAACATTGTACCTGCACCCACATCCTCTGACAGCTCATGCCAGACATGGACATGGAGTGCAAAAAGGTCTCCCTGAAATCTATTCCTTCTCACTTTAAACCTATGCCTTCAAGTTTTAGAATAGTTCATCTGGGAAAAACTGTGAGCATTCACTTTATCCATGCCCTTAATGATCTTCAGATCACCCTGTATATTATTATGGTGCCGGTGCTCTGCAATTGCTCACCTAAAGGACACTCCTTCTGTCCGATAGCCTACAGGTCAGCCTTGGGCAAGGTGTAGTCCCTGTTCAGCTTCCCAATCAAGGTCACGTGAAGCCATGGATTGCAGATGGTGGATGGTTTTTACCAGAAGACAGTACAAATTGGAATTTATGGTTGTCAGACTAAAAACACTGGGCAGATGAATCTGCTGATCAGTGGCCAGGGTTACCTGTCCAGTATGGACACTGTGACTGAAGAAGGCAACGGGAAACCACTTCAGTATTTTTCCCCATGTATAATCATGAACTCAACATCGACTATGGTCTCAGCTCAAAGATGGAGCCTTCACGGAAGGAGAACAGGGGAGGCAACAACTACAATTCGGAGAGTCAAAGATCATGACGGATGGAGAGACATGATCGCCCACACCAAACGTCAGGGCACCTAAATGATGAATGATGTACATTATTAAGGGACAAGGAGGAAATCATATATATGGGTTTGAGACAAGGATTGGTGGAACAGGACAACAGCCCAGTCTGGTTATAAATTCAATTTTTAAAAAGATTTAGACATACAGCACAGTAACAGGTCCTTTTGGCCCATGAGTCTGTGCAACCCAATTGACCCACAACCAAGGTACATTTTTGGAGGGTGGGGGGAATCCCAGAGCACCTTGAGGAAACCCATGCAGACATGGGGAGAACGTGCAAACTTCTTCCAGACGGTGCGGGATTCGAACCTGGGTCGCTGGCACTGTAACAGCGTTCCGCTGTCTTGCTAACTGTGCTGGTTTTATTCATAATATCAAGGTCTAACAATTGGATGAAGATTGCCCACAATGTCCTTCATTGATAAACAAACTGTTCGCAATAGCCATTCAAAACTGCACATGAAGAATGAAAATTAACTGAATTGTGTAAGATCACCCTCAAGCTCGTGTGTGCCAGGGAATAAAGTCTACCTAACCGTTCCCTAGAACTCAAGCCCTCTACCCCCAGCAACGTCCTAGTGAATCCTCTCTGCATCTCCTTCCATCTTAGTGACATCCTTCCTGTAGCTGGGCTCATAAGTGCACAGGGAACTTCAAGTGTGCTCTCACTAATGCCTTGTATAACTGAATCACGGAGTCCCAACTTTTGTATTCAATACCCTGCTCAACAACAGTCAGAACGGAAAATGCCTCCTTCACCAGCTTGTGAGTCACAGTTTTACTGGGAACTATGCATCGGTCCTCCAAGGTCTCTCTGTTCTACAACACTCTGCCTTTTCTTGCTTTGACTTAAGCAAACTCTCACTTTATTCAGAGTTAAAATGAACTTCCCAATCCTTGGCCCACCACCCCAACTGATCTAGATCTTGTAAAACTTAAATATCCTTCCTCACCATCTGCTACACCCCCAATTTTGATGTTATTTGTAAATTTCATCTTAAATTAATTGACATCCAAATTTTTGAAAAAAAAAATTTTTTTTAATTTTAATCGAGAAGATGCGGGTAAGGGCTGAGTTAGTGGCAGTGGAGGGGAAGACATTTTTTGAAGAAGGAGGATATCTCAGATGTCCTGGAAGGCTTCATCCTTGGAAATGAAGGAACCAAGGGAATGGAATAGAATCCTTCCAGGAGACAGGGTGGGAAGAGGTGTGGTCAAGGTAACTGTGGGAGTTCATGGCTCTATAGTTGTCTGTCTTCAGAAGTGGAGGCAGAAAGATTGAGAAAGCGGACAGAGTTACCCGAGATGGCCCAACTGAATTTGAGGGCAGAGTGGAAGTTGATACAGTTGACTGTAGTAACAAAGAGTTGAGGTGTCTTGCTTGTGTAGGTTTGGAACAACAAAAAAAAAGGCCTAGTTGGGACCCATATGAATACCTAAACCACCTTTAATTTGGAGAAAGTGAGATGAGCCAGTTATTGAGGGTGAGTACAAGTTCTGCCAGGCGGAGGAGGGTGGTGGTGGTGGAGGGGGTCTGGTTAGGTCTGTACCCAGGAAGAAGCAGAGAGTCTCTTTATGGGGAATGGAAGAGTATAGGGACTGGTGCTTGGTGAAAATCAGTCAGCCCAGCCCAGGGAACTGAATGCTGGTCAAACTGGAGAGTAGGTGTGGTGTCCCGGTTGTAGGTGGGAAAGGACTGGACCAAGGGGCACAAACCTCTTCACTCAGTGAGATGTGAGCTCCCTGCCACAGAATGTTGTTGAGGCTGGTTCATTAGACATTTTCAAAAGGGAGTATGATGTGCCCCTTATGGTTAGATGGATCAAGTAGAATGGAGAGAAAGCAGGAAGAGGGGAGTGAGGTCCTATTATCATGTTGAATGGTGGTGCAGGCTCAATGGGCTGAATGGACTTCTGCTCCTATTTTCTATTAATCTATGAAGTGGCAAAGGTGCTCAGCAATCAACCAACCTGTGTTTGGTGTCTCCAGTGTGGAGGCCGCCAATATTGTGAGCCCCAAATGCAGCAGACTTCAATGGAAGTACAAGTGAATCGCTCCTTCACCCAGAACATCACACTCTCTTCTCCCTCCTGCCATCGGGCAGAAGATGCACATGCTTGAAAACACAAACCTCTAGGTTCTTTGCTGCTGTTATCAGACACTTGAATGGACCTCACACTGACAAAAGCTGATGCCCTTCCATTGTATTTTTCTCCATTCCCCATACTGTTTGGACTTTTCTTTATTCATTGCAGTATTTGATTTACTCCCTACACTGTTGCCTTATTTGCTTTATTTTGTTTTTATTACACTACCTGCTGATTGCCTAGATAGCACATCTAGCTTTTTACTGTATTGCAATACACACAAGTCAATTCAATGATTGTTCGGGTCACCCATGCAGCCCAGGGGCAATGAAAGGATCACAGTGCCTGAACTCTCAACCACAGGTGCAGCCCAATTTATCTCACTGAATTGAATTGTTTATTGTCCCCTATACCAAGATACGGTGCAAGTTTTGCTTACCGTGCTATCCAGGCAGGTCAACCCACATTTGACTAAAGCAGGTGGCATAATACTAAATAACAGGGTGGCACAGTTGGCATAGTGGTTAGCGCAATGCCTTTACAGTGGCAGCGATTGGGACAGGGGTTCGAATCCCACGCTGTCTGTAAGGAGTTGGTACGTTCTCCGTGTCTGAATAGGTTTCTTCCAGGGTCTCACCCTTCAAAACATACTGAGGGTGCATATTAATTGGGCAGCAAGGACTTGTGGGCCAAAATGACCTGTTACCGTACTGTATATCTAAATTTAAAAAAAATGAAACCTTCTTACAGCACCAGCAAACCCAGGTTCGAATCCCGTGTTGCCTGTAAGGAGTTGGCATGTCCTCCTCATGCCTGTGTGAGCTTCCTCTGGGTGCTCCAGTTTCTTCCCACCAAACCATACAGGGGCTGTAGGTTAATTAGTATATTGGACGGCACGGGCTCGTGTGCCATATTGTATGTCTAGATTTAAATTTAAAATAAACCAAAACTGCAGTGGTCCCGTCAGAGTGCAGAGTATAATTTTACAAAGACTCAGACACCAGAGAAAGAAGTGGGACCTTCACTCTGCATATCGCATCAGTTGTCGTTGCAGAATGTCATCTCAACACCGGCTGATTCACCCATTGAGTATTGCTAGCATTATCAATTTCTATCGCAGATTTTTAGAATCTGCAAGGTTTTATTTTGCTTTGATTCCTATTGGGGCTTCCACAGGGCAACAGAGCAGGCAGTTCTGGTATCGTTTGCCTGCTCTCCCCTTTTGCTACTTACATGAGAGAGTGGCGTGGTTAGTGATGTGGATATTACAGTGCTAGCAACCTATAAATGCATTTGCCGCGATCTGCAAGGATATTGTACATTCTCCACATTACCTGTGTGGGTATTGTCCTTGTGCTCCGGTTCCCTCCTATGTTTCAAGACTTACGGGGTTAATTGGTAGCATGGGCTCGTGGGATGGAAGGGCCTGTTTCCGTGCTGCATCTCCAAGTTTATAAAAAAACACTAATTTTTGCAGCAAGCTACTTCCCCCTTCCAAGCTCCCACCTTCACCCTGACTCCCTGGGCAGCTTCCTCACCTGTCGACACTGGAAAGGTCCAGATGTGTGTGAAAGTCAAGTAGGACTTCTTTGAAGAACCGGAGGCGTTTTCTTTCATTGTCCTGGCAGGTGTCAAAAACCTGTTCCATGTCTTCCATGTACTTTGGGTTGTATTTATTCAGGTCTTCCAGAGCTTTCTGATAGCGATCCCGACTCTGCACACAACCAGCATTCGGGTTACCTCCTCTGTCTACTCCAACCCCCACTGGCCTGAAGCATTTCATGTCTCTACTCCCAGCCTGAACCCCCTGTATTTCCAACTACAGGCTGACTGTTATGAGGGGTGGGCCAAGACCCACGAAGATACATCCGTGACCCAGGTTGGAAGGGCCTGTCATGGGAACAGTGGGGGTGGGGGGGAAGTGCACAGGGAGTGATGTCCTCCCCAGCATTCCCCCCCCCGTCTCCCCCAACTCCTGTCCCTTCCCCCCACCATCTCCAGTCCCTCCCTCCCAGCTCCAGTCCTTCCCATCTCCCTTCCTTTCCCTCCTACTCCCCTAACTCCCGTCCCTGCCCACCATCTCCCATCCCAGTCCACCATCTCCCGTCCCTGCCCACCACTTCCCCCATCTTCCCCGCACCATCATCTCCTGTCCCTGCCCACCACTTCCTCCATCTCCTGTCCCTCTCCCCTTCTCCTGTCCCTGCCCCCCAGCTCCCGTCCTTCCCCCCAGCTCCCGTCCTTCCCATCTCCCTCCCTCCCCACCTACATCCTCACCTCCTGTTCCACCCTCTGTCTCCGCCCCCCAGCTCCCATCTCTCTTCCCTCCTCACCTACTCCCCCAACTCCCTTCCCTGCCCACCATCTCCTGTCCATGCCCACTCTCCCACCATCTCCCGACCCTGCCCACCACATACCACCGTCTCTCATCCCAGCCCCATCTCCCGTCCCTGCCCATCCTCCCCATCTCCTATCCCTGCCCACCATCTACCACATCTCCCATTACTGCCCAATCTACCCCATCACTTATCCCTGCCCACAACCACCCCCTCCCTGCCCACCATCTTCCTGATCTCCCATCCCTGCCCACCCTCTTCCCCATCTCCCTCCCCTGCCCACCATCTCCACCCCCGCAATCATCTCCTTCATTTCCCATCCCAGCCCACCATCTTCCCATCTCCCCGACATGCCCACCCCCTCCCCTGCCCACCCTCTCCCCATCTCCTGTCCCTGCCCACAACTACCCCCATCTCCAATCCCTGCCCACCACCTTCCCATCTCCCATCCCTGTCCACCACCTTCCCATCTCCCATCCCTACCCACCACCTTCCCATCTCCCATCCTTACCCACCACCTTCCCACTCCCATCCCTGCCCACCATCTCCTCCAACTTTCGTCCCTGTCCCCCATCTCCCGACCCTTCCCAACATCTCCATTATCTCCTGTCCCTGTCTACTACTTCCTCCATCTCTCGTCCCTGCCCACCATCTCCCCATCTCCCATCCCTGCCCACCATCTTCCATCTCTTCCCAACAACTCCCCATCTGCCGGCCACCCTCCCTGCATCTCCTCCATCTCCAGCTTCTCTCCCATCTCCATCAATCCCCAGCCCCTCCCCATTTCCTGCCCATCCTTCTTCAGCACCTTCCCCACTACTTGTCCTTCCCCCTCCCCCCCATCTCCCATCCCTCTCCATCATTTCTCTCCCTATCTCCAGTCCCACCCTAGCCCGTGGTTGGCACAGTGCTTCATGTTGTGATTCTGAGTTCACTCTGCTATGCATGTGCTCTAGTTCCCTCCCGTATCCCAAAGATGGGTTGGTTGGTTACTTGGCTGCTGTATATTGCTTTGTGTAATTGGGTGATAGGACTGTAGGCGATGCTAAGCAAACAAGATGCAGCGAAAATTAGTTGTGGGGTATAGGCTTGCTTGGTGGAGTGGGATATTCTCAATGAGCCTAATGTCCTCCAGTGCAATATGGAACATACAACCTCAGACAACCACAGAACAGAAACCGGGCCTTCAGCCCACCCAATTTATTACCCTGCCTCGTCCCATTGACCAGCACCTGACCATAGCCTTCTATACCCCTTCCATCCATGACCCATCCAAATTTTTCATAAAATGTCGAGATCGAGCCCACATTCACTACTTCATCTGGCAGCTTGTTCCTTACTCTCAGAGTGAAGGTTACCCTAATGTTCCCTTTAAACAATTCACCATTCACCTTTAACCTATGTCCTCTGGTTCTTGTCTCACCCAATCTCATTGGTAAAAGCTTGAATTTACCCTATCTAAACCCCTCACAATTTTACCTCAATCGGATCTCCCCTCATTCTCCATCACTCCAGGGAATAAAGTCCAGTTTAACCTTTCCCTGTAATTTACCTCCTCAAATCCCATCTGAGTGAGACACCAGGATGAGGGGCACCCCAAACCCTTGCTTCCAATCCCAAGGCATGGGTGAATATTCCCCTCTTGCCTGACTGGGTGCAGGGCCAAGAACCTTTGAGATGTTCAACATCATCCTGGACCATCAACCTCACCCTATTTATGACATGTGGACAGACCCTGCTCCTGCACCACACATGACCCCAGGCCACAGATGAACTTGCACCGAGACCCACATCTTCCTGACCTTCGCCACCTCCTCCGAGCTCCTCTGCACCCGCTCCTGCAGTTTGCGGAGCTGGTCTGGGGCCAAGGACTGGTCAGCTCTGCCGTTGCTTTCGCGGATCTGCGCTGCTCGTTCCTCTTTGCGAGCACCGTGGTAGCTCCGTTTGGCTGTGTCTACCTGTGGTGGGTGGGGGGGGGGGGGGTAGAGGTTAGGCACAGACCATGGAATGCAGTAAACCGCTGTGGAGAGGGAGTAGTTCAATCTCCCCTCAATAGAGGTTAGAAACTGACCCGCCCCAGCTCATGGGTCAGAGACCAATCTGCCCCACACAGGGGCCTGAGAGACCGACATGCCCCAGCCCAGGGGTCCAAGACCAACCTGCACCACTCCAGGGTCCATCCTACTCATCCCAGGGGACTGAAACTGACTCCCCCACCCACCCAGCCCAGGGGGACCATTTGAGCCACCCAGGCTCAGGGAAAAGAGAAACTGACCCATCACACCCAGGTCTGAATAACACAAGGAGACATTTTGGGTCTATGATGTGAACACCACCAGTACATTCCCCAGCTGACTGACACCCCTGAAATGGACACCTTACCTCCTTGAGCTTTTTGACCCAGGGTTTCTGTGCCTTACAGAACTCATCCTCTGCCTCTCTACTCTCCTTGAATCCCCCGACCAGCTGCTTGTGGTACGCCTCCCTCTGCCACTGCTTAACTTTGGCACTGTCTGCACCCACCAAATGTCTCTGCATTTCCAGGTGGAGTTCACTCAGCTTGTCCGCAGCCAGCATGAAGGCCTGCCAGGCTTTCTCCAGGGTGCCATACTGGGAACCTGGTGAGGAGGGGTACAGAGGGAATGTGGAGGGAAGGTCCGAAGGGAGATGAGTGAAAGTGGGGTGGTTGGAAGAGAGGGCCAGGGAAAGAGAGGGAAGGACCAAAATGAGGATTGAAACAAACGGCAAGGTTACAAAGGGTGTAACATCACAGAATAACATTGTGAATGGGACAACACGGTTCGCATAGCAGTTAGCACAATGCTGTTACAGCGCCATCGACTGGGGTTAAAATCCCGCTCTGTCTGTAAGATGCTTGTACCCCATGTCTGTGTGGGTTTCCTCTGGATTCCTCCCACCCTTCAAGGTTTGTAGGCTAATGGGTGTATCTGGGTGGCATGGGCTTGTGGGCTGGAAGGGCCTGTCACCGTGCTGTATCTCTAAAAAAAAAATATTGAAATAGTGATTTGTTGCAACCTTGTGGAGCACGCGTCACAGCTGCCCAACGAGAACCAACCCTATTCTTTACCCCCTGTTGCCTGGATAGCTTCAACTGTCTGCATTTGCCTTTAATTTCATAAATTCTAATTTTGTACCTCACAAGAAACTTTTAACAGAGCATTCCCAAAAACCCATAGAGATAGGACGTGGATGAACACAGTGACACCAAAGCTTCAGATGCTGGGAATCTCGAGCAAATAAAAAACTCAACAGGTCAATGTCTCAGGTCTGAACCCTTTATCAAGAGTAAGGTGGGATAGGTGAAATTCCATATATAAAATGGGAAAGAAACTGGGTGAGGGGCTCCCAAAGGTGGAAGAGAACAGAAGATGTGAGGGGTGGAGGGAGATAGGAGAAGGGGGGGGTGAGAAGAAAATTTAGAGAGGGTAAAATAAATCAGTACAGAATGAAAACCCAGTGTTCATGTCATTAGATTTAAGGCTGTCCTGGGAGAATATGATGGGTTGTTCCTCAAGTTTACACTTGGCCTCACCCTGACAGTGAATGAGGATGAGGGCAGGTTGTTGGAATGGTTGGGGGTGTTGAAGTGGTTGGCTACAGAAAGTTCAAATTGAGTCCCACAGACAGCGTCGTAGTTTGGCAACCCACTCCGTGCTTCGTTTCACAAAGGTACAGAGGCCTCCATCATATCACTGCATTCGCAGACCTCTTCAAAAAGGTACATCAGCCTGATACAAGTTCGAGTTGTGATGGGTGTAAGAAAGGAGAGGGGCCATTAGTCCATATGTTCTGGACTCGTCCTCGTCTGGAAAAGCACTGGAGAGAGGTTTTTCCACCCCTACCTTTAATTCTGAATATAAAATTAGTGCCGAGCCCTTTCGTTGCTCACAAGAGGGAAGGATGGAGTTCCTGCACCTTCAGTTCAGAGTCGCACTCTCCTTTGCCTCTCTTTGGGCGAGACGTGCAATTTTGGAAGGATGCTGGCCCGCCCACTCACGGTCAATGGCTGGGGGACATCATGTCCCGTCTAAACGTGGAAGAGACTTGGTATTCAGTTAATAATTCAGGTATAAGATTTCAGATGTGTGTGTGGGGGGGGGGGGGGGGGGGGTGTTCATTCACAACTCACTTGCCCACTTTATTTTTTTTCAACATAATTTGACTGTCTGACCCATATCTTTTCTTTAATCCCTTTTTTCTCCCTTTGCTTTTATTTTAATGTTAAATATATGTAAAATCATACAACTGTGGGAAGGGAAAGGGCTGGGATTTTTTTCTTTTGATAATTTCACCTTTCTTTTTTTCCCCTTTATTTCTGTTTGAATATACTACCCAGACTATGATTTATGGATGTTTTTCAATTTATATTTTTGACCGATTGTTTACTAGCCATGTACAACTCTTCAAAACTCACTTTCATTGTATTTTTAAATTTGTATAGTTTAAAATGAATAAAAATAATTTAAAAAGGAAGGAAAAAAAAGTCCACTGGGTACATCCTACAAATCAAAGTAGATTCTCTCTACATCAAACAGTACAGGGAACAGGCCCATTTCCGTGCTGAACACAAGGTCCAAATCCAATCAAAACTGCTGCTTGCATCTGATAGATATCCCTCTACCCCCTTCATATTTGCCTGTCCATCTAGCTCCTCCACTGCATTGTGTTTAGCATCAGATTCGGCATCTGAAGCCACCTGTGTGACCCAACCAAACAAGATGTTGGTACAGTGTGGACTGCCTATAGCAACGTGGCAAAGTTAATTATTAATGGGGGGGGGGAGGTGGGAAAGCATCTGAAACCTACTGCATGCGAGTGCAGCCGGGTCAGAAATACTCAGCTCCAAATGCAAAACAGGGTGAGTGTGCAGGAGTGCGAGTGTAGATGGTTCAGAAGAGGGAGAGAATAAGGTGGTAGAGGGCGGGATGAGGGAGGAGCCAGATGGAGAGTGATAGAGAGAAAGGAAAGGGGAGAAGCAAGGAGACAAAGAAGGGGGTGAGAAAAGGGCAAAGAGTAGATGGCAGAGGAACGGGGGAACGAAAGGGGTGGGGAGAGGGAGAAAGAAAGGGGTAAAGAGATAGGTGGCAGGAGGGAGGGATAGAGGAAGTAGAGAGGAAGGGGAAGGGGAAGCAGGGGGAGAGACAGACACAGGAGACTGAATTTTGCAAGGAAACCTCTAGAGGGATGGGAGGTGTGGGAATAGTTAAGGGAGGAAGGGCATGGGTAGATTTGTAAGCCCTTTTACCTTTCTCCACCCTGGACCTCCATTTCTTGGACCAGTTAGTCAGCATCTGAGCATATTGTTTCTCGATCTGTGCCCTCTCCTGGAAGCAGCCGAGCAGCTCATTACAGAGACGGTTCCCATCGTCGATCCGCTTCACTGTCCTGCTGTAGCGTCCCGGCTTCAAGGAAAGGCAGAAAGCAAGAGGTGAGCACTTCCAGGGGGCCGACCTGAGCAGGGGAGCTGAGGTACAGGGTGAGTCACAGGATGTACCACCGACGGTCTGGAGTTATTTCAGGAAGTGTAGCAGGAAGGGTGAATATGGTCCAAGATTGTGGGGGGGGTGGGGGAAGAACAGGAGCGTGCCAAGGGTTAGAGGTAGGGGAATTGGCAGGGGAATGTGGAGAGCAGCGAGAAGAAGGGATGTGAGAGAGGAACAGGAGGCAGCCTCCCAGGCCAAAAGTCAAAATTGTTCATTGTAATGTGTACAAAGGTTGAGCAAAAAGCTTTGTTTTACATGCCATCCAGGTAAATCAATCCATACTAAAGTAGAGCAGTTAGTGAAAGAAGTGTAGACGACAGTATTACAGGTAAAACAATGCAAGGACAGGACAGGCAGGGTTTGTGAAATCAGGCAATCAGATTTTACCGATAGGAGTCTGGTTAACAGCAGGAAAGGAAGTGTCCTTGAACCTAGATAGATTACGAGAACGGGCAGAGAAGTGGCAAATGAAATATAACATCAGAAAGTGTACAGTCGTGCACTTTGGTAGAAACATAAATGAGCAGACTATTTTTTTAAATGGGGAGAAAACTGCAAATTCCCAGATGCAAAAGGGAACTGTGACCACCCATACAAGATATACTGAAGGTAAAACTGCAGGTCAAGTTGGTGGTGAAGAAGACAGATACAACATTGGTATCCATTTCAAGAGGAATAGAATGTAAGAGCAGGGATGTGATGCTGAGGCTCTATACGGCACTGGTGAGACCTCACTTGGAGTATTGTGACCAGTTTGGGTCCCCTCATTTAAGAAAGGATGTGCTGACATTGGGGAGGATTTAAAAGTGGATGATTCTGGGAATGAAATGGTCATCATATAAGGAATGTTTGACAACTCTTGGCCTGTATTCATTGGAATTTAGGAGAATGGGGGTGGGGGGGGGAATCTCAATGAAACATCTCGAATGTTGAAAGGCGTGGACGGAGGAGATGTAGAAAGATTTTTTCCCATGGTGGGAGAGTCTAAGACAAGAGGGCACAACTTCAGGATTAAAGGACATCTACTTAGAACATGAATTTCTTCAGCCACAGGTTGGCAGAATTTGTTGCCACAGACAGTTGTGAAGGCCAAGTCATTGGGTGTATTTAAGACAGAGATTGATAGATTATTATTTAACCAGGTTTATGGGGAGAAGACCGGGCAGTCGGGCTGAGTGGGAAAATGGATCAGCTTATGGCAGGGCAGACTCGATGGACTGAATGGCCTATTCCTGCCCCTAGGTCTTAACCTGGAGGTACGTTTTCATGCATCTTCTGCCTGACAGGTGGGGTGGGGAAGAAGAGAGGGTGATTGGGGCAACGGCGGGGAGGGGGGTGGGGGGGGGGCAGGTCAGGTTGAGAGTGAATGGGGGGTTGGGTGGTAATGGGGCCAAGGACTAGGGAGGATCAGGCAGGAGTGATGGGAGATGTTGAGCCAGGACCGTGGTGGAGTCAGGAGACTGCAACTGACCTCCCAAAAGCTCTCGCCAGCTTCACCTTCGCCCGGCACTGACATGCCTGCTGTTTTCTTGCAGCACAGAATTTTGGCGGCTTATACTTCTGCTGGGAGAGAAGAACAGACGTTAGCAGAGGCATTCTCAGAGAGGATGCGCAGCCTGTAGTATCGGGGATCGGCACTGCCCAGTACCCTGCCAGCTGAGGTGTGGCATAACCTGGGCACAGAGCTGCTGCGGCAACACTCCCTGACCAACCAACTCAGACCTGGCTCTGAGTATTAGGACTCCAAAAGGGCCTCAGCTTCCTGAATCATATCAAGGGTTCAGGACCAGCTTGACTTCACTGCTGGAATGGGGAGGAGGCTGTGAATCTGCAGAGGTTACAGATCCAAGGACACGGTGTCTTTGAAGGGACTCTTTTGGTTCTCTTTCTTGAGCTTGTTGGCACCTCTTTATGCACCTTTACGGCAAGAAACAGTTGGCAGATTTTGTGTATTTATGTATATGACAATAAAGGAATCTTGAATCTTCAAAGCTAACCCGCTTTCAACAGGCCGGCAGTCAAACTGCGTGCTTGAATGCAACTTAGAGGAATCAGCAAGTTTAGGTCCAATACACCACACCTGGATAGATGTGGGGCAACACTGTTAGCGCAAGACTCTTATGGCACCAGCAATCTGGGTTCGAGTCAGTCGCTGTCTGTGTGGACGTTCTTCCCATGTCGGCTCGAGTTTCATGTGGGCGCTCCAGTTTCCTCCCACGTTCCAAAGGCATAAGGGGGTTAGTTGGCTAATTGGTCCCATGGCTGTATTTGGGTGGTGTGGGTTTGTGGACTGGGAGGGTCTGTTAGCACCCTGCATCACAAAATTAATAATCAGATTAACTTTATAAACCACTATAAAGTTATCCCTCCACCTCCTATTTTCCAATGAGAATCATATCTATATAACTACAATCCTCCACTCTAAGCAACCTTTTTTGTTGAATATTTTATTGATGATTTTCCAATCAACATTGTCAGTGTCAATGAAACAGGATCAGCATTGACTCCATTTTGTACAGTTTTCTGCAGAGTTCAAGCTCCTGCCATCTCTCTCCCTCCCTCTCCACCCCCACGTTTAACACTTAACCAACCACTGTTACACACAACATTCAGAATGTTCACGTCCAAGATATGAAACGGACATCATTATGGGTTTGTCACAACACAGCGCCAGTGGTCAGGCTGCTTTCTTCTCTTTTCCTGGTTGGGATGGGATGGACCCCCCCCTCGCCTCTTCTTGAGGGATAGATGAGGAAGGTAGGATGGCAAGGCGCGATGGTCCACACGATAATCGCCCTCCTATGGAATTTAAGTAAGGTTGCTAAATTTTCAAGAAAGTGTTATACTTTTTCCTTAAGTTGTAAGTAATTTTCTCCAAGGGGACCCAGCTTCATATTTCTGTGCTCCAGCATGTAATGCTCAGGCAGGAGTCAGATTTCCACGGAGCCGCCAGGCACTTCCTGGCCCCTGCCAATGCGATCATTGCAAATTGGATTTGAAATATGGACAGGTTCATTGTAAGTCTTATGTCCATTATGCTTTCCAACAGGAACAGCTCTGGGTCCTGTGGGAATTCTTTACCTATGATTTTTTTTTCTAGGACTTGGCCTAGTTTCACCCAGAAGGGTCTCACCTTGGTACAGGTCCAAAGGTTCCTGTCTCAATGCCACATCTGAAGCATTGATCTGATAATTCTGGTTTAGATCTTAATGCATCATCAATCACTCAGGAGACTATTGTGGAGGAACCAATGGGCTTTAATTCACTTGAGAACATGGCATATCTCTACTGTTCTGCTGCCCTGCACTGAGAAATAGGAAGCTGTGGAACAGCCACCTTTATACAGGAGCCTGCGGGGAGGGGCACAGGTACAACCAGCCAATCAGCATGCTTGACCAGATAATTATACGTGAGAGTGGTTTACCACGTTCACCCCTTGTTTTTAAAAGGAGTCCCACGGGGTGAAGTGGAACTTACAAAGTTACATGCTTACAATTTGAAAGTCATAAGTTCAGCCTATCAGGCAGTCTGGCCATTCACTGGGACCATCATAGAACCAATTACGGCTGCAGTGCAGCAGCGGAGCCCTGGACGGTGTCGGGCGCCTGTTCGTATCCATCAGAATTGTGCTGGTGGGTGGGTGCCGTGCCTGGTGTACCCTCCCTCAGGGCAGAAGCAGGATACCAGAGGTTGGGTGCATCATGTGAGGAGGGTGTGGGGTGATTAGCAGTGGTCTCCAGGGCCTGTGAGGGAGCCAAGTCCCTAATGGAAGCAGTGTCCTCGTGTGAGTCCAGATATGCCACGTAGGCATATTGGGGGTTGGCATGGAGGAGGTGGACCCTTTTGACCAATGGGTCAAACTTATGGTTCCTCACATGCCTCCGGAGCAGGACATGCCCCAGGGATGTCAGCCATGCTGGTTGTGTGGTCCCTGTCATAGATTTCCTGGGGAAGGAAAACATACATTCATGTGGTGTAGCGTTAGAGGCACAGCAGAGACCTGGGAGATTGAAGGGCCTCCGGGAGAACCTCCCGGGAGACCGGGAGGCCTTTGGACTGCCTTCCAGATGGTAGCATTCTCCCTCCCCCCTTCTTGCCTGTTACCCCAGTTTGTAACTAGTGGTCCTGCTTGTGCCACTAAGTCCCAGTTGCTGTGGATATAAGCTAAATAGAGTGAAGATACCGCACAGGACCTCGATGACTGTGGCAGCCGTCATGTCCGATCAGGGGATGGCAAATGAAAAATGGGAATATTCGGCCATGATGTTAAGGAAGTATATGTAACAGTCGGTGGAGGGCAGGCGTCTTTCAAAGTTGCCACTAAGTTGCTCAAAGGGGTCAGTGGCTTTAATAAGGTGTGCCCTGGTCTGGCTGGTAGAAGTGCGGCTTGCCCTCAGCACAGCAGGCAGTTCTTTGTCATGGACAGGATCTCGTTATTGGAGAACGGCAGGTTGTGTGCTTTGATGAAGTGAAAAAACCAGGTGACTCCGGTGTGACAGAGATCATTATAGAGATTTTGCAGTCAGTTGACCTGAGTGCTGGCACAAGTCCCACTGAACAGGGCATCTGGTGGCTCATTTAGCTTCCCCAGCTGGTACAGGATGTTGTAGTTATCAGTGGATAATTTTATTCTCCACCGCAGTATTTTATTGTTTTTGATTTTTCCCAGCTGCTGATTGTCGAACATGAACGTGACAGCGTATTGATCGGCCAGTAGGGTGAATCTCTTACCAGCCAGGTAATGCTGCACTGCCTCAACAATGGCTTGGGCCTCTTTATCAATTGAGGAGTGTAGATCTCGGGGCCCTGGGCGTGTAAAAAAAAAATGCAATGGCTCTGCCAGCCTGGTTAAGGGTAGCTTCCAGGGCACAGTCTGATGCATCGCTTTCCACCTGAAAAGGGGTGGATTCATCCACCGCGTACATCATTAGCCTTGGCAATTTTGGACGATGCAGTTGAAAGCTGAACAAGCCTCTTCTGCCAGAGGGAAGGACATGGATTTGATGAGGGGGCTGGCCTTGTCCACATAATTGGGGACCCCCTGAGCATAAAAGGAAAAAAATCCAAGGCACCTCTTTAGGGCCTTGAGGCTGAGTAGGAGGGGAAGCTCCAGGAGTGGTCGCATGTGGTCTGGGTCCGGGTCAATGATGCCATTCTCCATGACACAGCCAAGGATGGCCCTGCGAGTTGTGCGGAACACACACTTGGCCTTGTTGTACATTAGATTAAGGTGCTTGGCTGTCTCGAGAAATCTCTGGAGATTGGCATTTTGGTCTTGCAGGTTGTGGCCACAGATGGGGACATTGTTGAGATATGGGAAAGTGGCCCGCAACTCATACTGATTCACCATCCAGTCCATCTCCCACTGGAAGACTGAAACACCATTCGTGACACCAAAGGGGACCTGCAGGAAGTGGTAGAGGTAGCCATCTGCCTCGAACGCTGTATACTGGTGGTCCTCTGGGCGGATGGGTAGCTGATCATATGCTAACTTTAGGTCGATGGTCAAAAAGACCAGATACTGGACAATTTGGTTGACCATGTTGGCGATTCGCGGAAGGTCCAATTGAGTATCTAATGACCATTCTATTCTTTTCCCTGTTCCGCACTACCTGTGCTCTCCAAGGTCTATCACTGGCTTCAATAACCCCTTCCTTAAGTAAGTACTGTATCTCTGCACAGATGAAGGCACTGCCACAGTCTGCTTTTAGTGGCAATGGGTTTGCAATCAAGGGTGAGGTTGGCGAATAGTGACAGGCCCCTTTAAGTGTAGAGAGTTCACAAGCCGTACATGGTGAGTAGTTAGGCTAGTGGACAGGTATGGCAGAGGGGGGGGGGTTTGCTATTGAATTGCTGGGTATGAATGGTGAGGTATGAATGAATCGTCACGCTTTTAAGGGGACATTGAAAATCAAGCCCCAACAGTATAGCAGCCCAGAGCTGCGACATTACCAGCAGTTTAAAGTCACAATACAGAAACCCTGAATGTTTTGGATGCCAAGGCGACCTTCTGGTTTACCGGCAGTACTGTGAGGGAGAGATGCTGCACTGCGTCTGGATGTATAAAATTCTCCATATTTCTGCTATTGAACAAGCATCTTGTCACATGACCGTTTACCTTGATGTCCATCATCGACCTGGTGAGTTGGTGCGGCCCGTCCTGGTTGAGGGTGATGGAGGCTAGGATCGGTCATTGCACATTGCTGCAGAAGAAGATGGCGGCCCCCAGGGCCTGAATGCGGTGTTGCCGGATCCAGAATATGGCACCCAAGATGGTGGCCTCTGCGGCCCGCACGTGACGCAGCTGAGTCCTGGAGATGGTGTCCAAGATAGTGGCCGTCACAGATCGCACAGGGCGCTGCTGGTCCCAAGAGATGGTGGTGCTGCAGAAGACAGACTCCACAATCTGCACGCGGCACTGATAGGAATGGGTTTGGATTTGCACACCTTGGCCTAACAGCCCTTCTTTCCGCAGCTGGAGCAGATCAAATCCTTTGCTGGGCAGTGCTTTCTCTGATGCTTACCCAGGCTACAGAAGTAACACCTTGGGGGTTCCTGGAACACCACTGCTGTGGTTGGGTCATTACCAGAACCGGTCAAGAGCGTCGGGAGGCTTTTGCAGAGCACTGCTGCTGTAGTCTGGTCGTTAGCAGAGCTGGGGGGTGGGGGTGGTCCCAGGATGGCTGCAACCGGGGTGACCATTAGGTGGCCGCGTTGCCAGATGGTAGGCCTCCATGTTCTGGAGGACCACTTCCAGTGCATCTCCCAGCTCAACTCCTCTCTGCAGGCCGAGTTCCCCTTGCTCCAAAAGTCTGTTGTATGGAATTCGACCTGACCCCCTGCATCGTGGATCAGGTCCTCTGTGTACTCTACGGCAGACACGGCTTTGCATTCACAGGTGGTCGATGGTTTTTACAAGCAGATTCTACAAATTGGAATTTATGGTTGTGAAACTAAAAACACTGGGCAGATGAATCTGCTGATCAGTGGCCAGGGTGACCTGTCCAGTATGGACACTCCAACTGAAGAAGGCAAAGGGAAACCACTTCAGTATTTTTTCCCCTGTATAACTCAACATCGACTATGGCCTCAGCTCGAAGATGGAGCTTCACCGAAAGAGAACAGGGGAGGCAACAACTACAATTCAGAGGGTCGGAGATCATGCAGATGGAGAGACATGATCGCCTTCACCGAACGGCAAGAAACCTGAATGTGAATGAATGAATCTGGCACAAAATAAGTCGGCAAAGAGTGCTCAATCACAGCTTACCAAGGAAATTATTTAACTTAAAAGTTTAATGTAGAGATACAGCATGGTTACAGAAATTAGGCTTAGTGCTTAAATCCAAAGATAAAGACTACAAAGTTTCCAGAAAAAAAATCAGAGCATAAGATTGGGAGCATTTTTGAAATCAGCAAAAGAGGACCAAAGCTTGAAGGATGGAAGATGGAATGAGAATAAATGAACAGGGAACGTAAAAACTGACTGAAAGCTTTTATAATTATATACGTGGAGAGAAAGGTTAAGAGGAGAGAAATCTTCAATCAGAACCTGAACGGCCAGCCCCGCTCTGCAGTACTGTCCATGTTCTAATTGAATGTATACTTTGGTTCTGTTTTCACAAAGAAGGCAGGCAAAACCCCTAGTATATATGTGGGAATTAAGTCTCTGCTAAGAGGGATGCAACTGAAATTAATGGAGGTAATGGCTTAACTAATCCTCAACTGATAATCTACATTCTAAAGTACTAAAGGAAATGGGGGTCAGCTTCCAACATTATTTTTTGGTACATTTAAATTTATAAGTTTTAACTACCAAATAAAATTTACAATACAAGACTTTAAAATAGTCTAATCCATTATACGTGTGTGTGTGTGTGTGTGTGTGTGTGTGTGTGTGTGTGTGTGTGTGTGTGTGTGTGTGTGTATCCCACCTATACATGCATATATGTGTGTGTGTGTGTGTGTGTGTGTGTATATATATATATATATATTTATATATACACACACACACACACACACACACACACACACACACACACATATGCATGTATATATGCCCATACCCACTCCTCCCCCCCCTTCCCCTAAGGCCCCAAGAAAGAAGGAATGAGAAAGATACAAGATGTAAGAAAGACCAGAGATTGTTGAGAGAGTCCTTTCCAGAAATCATATTTACCATCAAATAAAGGAGGTCATCCAGGTTTGAGGTTACAGAGAAATGATTAAATGATTAAATTGCAGCGGTACGCCATTAGGTAGGTGAACGGCACCGCGTGTCACGCATGCGGCGGGTCAGCTGGCAAAAATGGCGCTGTCAGGGATTTCATCCCGACCTTGGCACCAGGCTCAGAAGCTTGCGCTCGGGGACCCACGTGACGCCCAGGTGACGTCGGGGCCCCTCAGCGTGGTTCTCAGCCAGGTCCGAGCTGGGAGTATAAGACCAGCCAGGCAGCCTGCAATAAATCAGTTTTTGCTCACTGAACTCAACCCATCTGGTTGTGTGATCCTTCAGTTAGCAGTGTAGCCGCCATTACAATTGGTGACCCTGACATGTTCAAACGTCTTTTAACCCAACATGAACGACCCTTTGATCAACGCTATAGCCATCAAGCTTCCTGACTTCCGGGTTTAGGAGCCGGAGACCTGGTTCAGCCACGCAGAGGCTCAGTTTCACCTCCGCCAGATTTCATCAGATTCAACCAAGTTTTACCATGTGGTTGCTGCCCTGGACCAGGCCACCGCCAAACGAATGCTGCATCTTGTTCAGCACCCACCCGTGGAAGATAAGTACGGGACCATCAAGCTGGTGCTCACCAGCTCCCTCAGCCCCTCCACGCACCAGCGTGCCGCTCGGATGCTGCGCCTTAACGCCTTGGGGGACAGAACTCCAATTGAGTTGATGGACGAGATGCTCGCACTCACGGGTGATCACACCAACTGCCCACTCTTCAAGTGCATCTTCCTCGACCATCTGCCTGAAGACATCTAGCCATTACTGTCCCAGGAGAGCTTCGATGACCCTAGAAACGTCGCTCAAAAGGCTCAGGAGCTATGGTTTGAACGATTCCCAGAGGGCTCAGCAGTCCAGCAGGTTATGAGTCACGGGCATGACCACGCCAAGCCTTCCTCTAGCGCTGCGGTGGAACACCTAGCCCTTGCAGGGGCTTCAAAGAGCATACCCAGAAGCAAGTCATCCATTTCAGGCTTCTGCTTCGTCCACCAGCACTGGGGAAATTATTTAACTTAAAGTTTAATGTGCCACTGCCAGTTTGGGAAAGAGTCCATGCAGTTCCTGGGCCATACCATCATGGCCGAAGGAGCCACATCTGCCGCTACGAAGGTTGCTGCAATCAGGGAGTTCCCACGCCTGGACAACCTCAAGGAGCTACAGGAGTTCGCGGGTATGGTCAATTTCTATAACCGCTTCATTCCAGGCGCTGCACGCATCATGCAGCGTATCACGCTGCGCGCATCATGCAGCTGCTCTTCGTCCTCGTCGTGGCCAAAGACACTCGCCTGGACTCCAGAGGCCAGCAGAACATTTAAAGCCACAAAAGATGCCCTCGCGAAGGCTACCCTGCTTGTCCACCCACACACCGACCTACGTATGGTGCACTCTGTCGATGCCTCTGCCACAGCCGTTGGCGCCGTCCTGGAGCAGCAGGTGAACGGACAGTGGAAACCACTGGCATTCTTTAGCCGACTTCTTTGCCCACCAGAGCGCAAGTATAGTGATTTTGATCATGAGTTGCTGGGCAAGTACCTGGCGATGCGTCATTTCCTCTATTTATTGGAGGGGAGGCCTTTCACCATTTTTACCAACCACAAACCCCTCACTCAGGTGCTCGCTATGGCAAGAGATCCCTGGTCGGCCCGCCAACAATGTCACCTCTCCTTCGTGTCAGAGTTCACCACTGACATTTGGCACAAGGTGGGGAAAGACAATGTGGTCGCCGATGCACACTCACGACTGGCCATTCGTGCGCTGACACCCGGCCTCGACTTTGACCAGGTTGCTTGGGACCAGAAGTCCAATGAGGAGACACGGGCCTTCAGAACTGCCATCGTGCGCCTGCAGTTCCAGGACCTCCCGACTCCTCATAGTGAGGGCACCATCCTATGCGATGTCTCCATGGGCACCCCACAACCAGTGGTTCCCCAGCAGTGGTGCAGAAATCTTCCACCATATCCATGACCTTTCCCACCCTTCCATCAGGACCATGGTCTGTATGGGGGCAGAACATTTCGTCTGGCATGGGCTTCGGAAGCAGATTGCGGACTGGGCCAGAACTTGCACCCATTGCCAGCTTTCCAAGGTACACAGGCACATCAGAGCGCCCGTACAAGATTTCGAACACGTCTGGGAACAGTTCAGCCACATACATGTGGACATCGCTGGACCCTTATCCGTTTCCTGAGATAACCGTTACCTTTTCACAATGGTAGACTGCACCACTCATTGGCCAGAGGCGATCCCGATGCCAGATGCCTCCATGGACTCCTGCTCCCAAGCACTTTTGAACGGTTGGGTTGCCTGGTTCAGCGTCCCGAACCACCTCACCAGTGATCAGGGTGCCCAGTTCACCACTGCGCTCTGGGCACAGCTCGCCAACAGGCTGGGGATCAGGCTACATCACACCATGGCCTATCACCCACAGGCCAATGGGCTAGTCGAGTGATTGCACTGCCACCTTAAGTCGGCACTTATGGCCCACCTCACCAGCCCTGACTGGGTGGACGACCTGCCTTGGGTGCTCCTGGGCATCTGCTCGACACCCAAAGAAGACCTACAGGTGTCATCAGCTGAGTTGGTCTACAGTGCACCGCTAGCCTTACCCGGTGAGCTCATCAACGCACCTCACAACCCCCATCAGTTTCTGCACGGTCTACTTCCCTGCCTCCGGGCCCAGTTGGACTCCTTCACACCCCTACCGCTGCCCAGACACGGTACACTGGCCTATTAAGTCCCCAGCGAGCTGTACTCCGTAGAGTACATTTTTATCAGGCGGGGACCATCCACAGCACCTCTACAAAGACCATACGAAGGGCTGTACAAAGTCGTCCAATGCTCAGAATCCACTTTCACACTGGACATCGGTGGTAGCAGAGGGAACTGTTTACGGTGGACAGGTTAAAGCCAGCCCATCTCGACCCCACCAAACCAGTAGTTGTGGCCCAACCCAAGAAGGGAGGCCACCCAGCAAAAAAAGGACATTGGCGCTGGTTCTGGTGGCTCTGTGTGGCGGTACGCCATTAGGCAGGTGAACCAGCCCCGCTTGTCACGCACATAGCGGGGCAGCTGCCCAAAATGGTGCCATCAGGGGTTTCCTTCCGACCTCGGCACCGGGCTCAGAAGCCTGCACTTGGGGACCCACGTGACACTCCGATGACGTCGGGGGCCCCCCAGTGCAGTTCTCAGCCAGGTCCGGGCTGAGAGTATAAGACTAGCCAGGCAGCCTGCAATAAATCAGTTTTTGATCACTGAACTCAACCCAGCTGGTTGTGGGATCCTTCAGTTAGCAGTGTAGCTGCCGCTACAAAATATTCATTCCAACACTCTGCAAATATGGGCACCATATTTTCTAAAATACATGGTATCTATTCCTTATAGCAATATATTTCCTATATATTGCTAAGGCAATTGTTACAAACATTATTTGATACATATTTAATTTTAATTTAAGTGTAATGCCTTTAATATTACCCATTAAAAATAGCATAAGATTCTGCAGGAATTTGATCCCTATTATAATATTCGTTATAATAAATTACTCAAATCAAGCCAAAAAGCTTTTTACCTTAGGACACTGCCAAAAAGAATGCAAAAATGTACCAACCTCTTGTCCACATCTAAAACACAAACCTGGTAATGTATAGTTCAATCTATGTAACTTTTGTGGGGTAAGATTTAACTGATGAAGAAAGTTATATTGTACCAACCTGTATCTTACATTAATTGTATTTGTCACACTATCCTTACACAACTCCGTCCAATTTCTTTCATCTATTTGCCTATTCAAATCAACTTCCCATCTCTCTCTTAAGCACCCTTCTTCAGAAGATCCCTTCTGTAACAAAACATACATTGCAGAGATAAATTAACGACTATTACTATTACAAATTAACAATACAGCCTCGCTACAATTTGGTAACGTCAAATTCACTCCCACTTTTTCCATTCAGAAAGTCCTTTACTTGATAGTAACAAAAAAAAATGTTTTATTAGAGATATATAAAATTTATTCAAAGGTCAATTTTTGACCTCTCAGAACAATCTTCAATATTTTTAATACCCTGTCGTGACCAAATCCTTAAAGATTGGAAAATGGAACGTCAATTCTATGGTAAAGGCTTCTTTCTTAACAATAATTCTCTTGAACCTATTTCTTTATCAATTTTACTCTAGATTGTTTCAAATGTTTCAAAATAAGGGGTACCGCTAACTCCAGTCAACAATTTAGAATTCCATTTATAAATAAAATCTTGTGAATTCATTTCTCCTATTTTATAGAGTTCAATATCCATCCAAGCGGGTTTTTTCTCCAAGTCAAACAATACATTAATAAATCTCAACTGGGCAGCCCAATAAATCATTTTTAAAATTAGGGAGTTGCAAGCCTCCCAAATCAAACTTCCAAGTTAATTTTTCCAAAGAAACCCTCGCCATTTTACTTTTCCATAAAAATTTCCTTATATTCATATTTAAATCCTTTCATTTTTTTTTAGGTATTGATTGAAAAAATATTGTATTCTAGGAAAAATATTCATCCTAATTCAGTTTACTCTACCAATTAAAGTTAGTGGTAATGTGCTCCATCTATTCAAATCATCTATAATTTTCTTAAGGAATAGCAAATAACTTAATTTGTACAAACTATTTAAATCTTTGTCCACTCGAGTACCTAAGTACTTAATTCCTGTATCTGGCCATTTAAATGCGTGTGTCATTTCCAGTCAAAAAAGGCATAATTTCACTTTTACCCCAGTTAATTTTATAACCTGATATTTCACCATATTCCTCTAACCTTAAATGCAATTGATGGAAGGAATTCAAGGAATCAGTCAAATATATCAAGACATCATCTGCAAATAAAATTATTTTATACTCCTCTTGATTAACTTTAATGTCCTTAATATCAGGATCTGATCGTATTAATTTAGCCACTTCCAAAGTTCTTTATGTTCTGGAGCAGCTGTTGTAGATTGGGAAATAGCAAATGTAATCCTGCTATTTGGCTTGGCTTCGCGGACGAAGATTTATGGAGGGGGTAAAAAAGTCCACGTCAGCTGCAGGCTCGTTTGTGGCTGACCAGTCCGATGCGGGACAGGCAGACACGATTGCAGCGGTTGCAAGGGAAAATTGGTTGGTTGGGGTTGGGTGTTGGGTTTTTCCTCCTTTGCCTTTTGTCAGTGAGGTGGGCTCTGCGGTCTTCTTCAAAGGAGGCTGCTGCCCGCCAAACTGTGAGGCGCCAAGATGCACGGTTTGAGGCGTTATCAGCCCACTGGCGGTGGTCAATGTGGCAGGCACCAAGAGATTTCTTTAGGCAGTCCTTGTACCTTTTCTTTGGTGCACCTCTGTCACGGTGGCCAGTGGAGAGCTCGCCATATAATACGATCTTGGGAAGGCGATGGTCCTCCATTCTGGAGACGTGACCCATCCAGCGCAGCTGGATCTTCAGCAGCGTGGACTCGATGCTGTCGACCTCTGCCATCTCGAGTACCTCGACGTTAGGGGTGTGAGCGCTCCAATGGATGTTGAGGATGGAGCGGAGACAACGCTGGTGGAAGCGTTCTAGGAGCCGTAGGTGGTGCCGGTAGAGGACCCATGATTCGGAGCCGAACAGGAGTGTGGGTATGACAACGGCTCTGTATACGCTTATCTTTGTGAGGTTTTTCAGTTGGTTGTTTTTCCAGACTCGCCAAGGCAAATAGCGCCTTTGGAAGACTACACAAAAGAGTCTGGAAAAACAACCAACTGAAAAACCTCACAAAGATAAGCGTATACAGAGCCGTTGTCATACCCACACTCCTGTTCGGCTCCGAATCATGGGTCCTCTACCGGCACCACCTACGGCTCCTAGAACGCTTCCACCAGCGTTGTCTCCGCTCCATCCTCAACATCCATTGGAGCGCTCACACCCCTAACGTCGAGGTACTCGAGATGGCAGAGGTCGACAGCATCGAGTCCACGCTGCTGAAGATCCAGCTGCGCTGGATGGGTCACGTCTCCAGAATGGAGGACCATCGCCTTCCCAAGATCGTATTATATGGCGAGCTCTCCACTGGCCACCGTGACAGAGGTGCACCAAAGAAAAGGTACAAGGACTGCCTAAAGAAATCTCTTGGTGCCTGCCACATTGACCACCGCCAGTGGGCTGATAACGCCTCAAACCGTGCATCTTGGCGCCTCACAGTTTGGCGGGCAGCAGCCTCCTTTGAAGAAGACCGCAGAGCCCACCTCACTGACAAAAGGCAAAGGAGGAAAAACCCAACACCCAACCCCAACCAACCAATTTTCCCTTGCAACCGCTGCAATCGTGTCTGCCTGTCCCGCATCGGACTGGTCAGCCACAAACGAGCCTGCAGCTGACGTGGACTTTTTTACCCCCTCCATAAATCTTCGTCCGCGAAGCCAAGCCAAAGAAAGAACCTAAAATCAGTGACAGGGTCTATTATAAATCATCACAAATCTGCTGACCTTTTGTTTTTTGAGTACGGCGACAGGGTGTAGAGAGAGAACCCACGTTTACCATGACGCATGTTGCACCTAGTAAATGGACTGGGCCATACGGTCCACTTCCAAAACAGTTCCTTTGACTCCAAAGTAAATCTGAATTTTGGAAGTGGTGAAACACTGCTGGAGGGCACATTTAGCACTCATTCCCAAGGTCAAAGCTAGACTTCTATTGACCTCGGATTTAAAGTTTAACTCAGTATTAATTTCCATTTGCAGAAGATGGTTCCAAATGTCTACAAAATTCCACACATAAATATATTGTCTAAATTCATCTCTGAGAGATCTGCTTCTTATTTTTAGATAGCCCTCTCAGTCCAAACCAAGGAGAAATACTTTCTTTAAGTTCCTTGATAACCAATCAAAATCACCTCTTAAGTTCAGTATTCCTGGGAAACCAACACAGATTAATGTAATCAATCTCTCAGAATTCAACACTTGGGCTCCACTTAGCGTCTTGACAAATCTATGTTACGCTCTCTCTTCAAGGCCAATTGATGTGACCAGAAACTTAGATACACACACTCTGCTCTGTGGTCTAATTTAGGCTTTGTATATCTGTCACTTGGTTTCTTCTCCCTCTACCCACATCCCAGCACCCCCTTGCAACGTGGTCTTCCCTTGTTCATGAACCAATATTCCATTAACTTCTTTTGATTGCTTCCTGTGCCTTGCCACAAATATGTATCGATATCTGGCAATCCGACCATTCACCATCTGATAATTTGACACCCTCTAGATGAAGAAAGTGTGGACCGCACATTTTTTGAACACAGTTTTATTTTGCCCCTCTCCAATGATGTTTCACACAATTGTAATAAATTTTCCAGTGATTTTTCTGGGAAGCCCATTAAACGTCAGCTGGTGAGCCTGATGCCGAACAATCCGGACTCTGAACAGTGGATTATTGGAGTTTTAGTGCGAAAGGTTCCATCCTTTTTGGGGCTTTGAATAGGCTTTACTTTTGCTTCTAATGAAACCACTTGATCAGACATTTCATGTGTTTGCTTCCCTCCAAAAAGTGTTAATAATGTTTCAGATTGGAGGACCCTTAATTGGTTCTGACAGAGGGCATCAACTTGGTGTTCACGGTTTTTCTCTATCTTGCTGCTTGACCTTCTGAGAATTTCCAGAATTCTGGATGTTTTTAAAATTTAAGTTTTAAGAATAGATGGAGGGGAGAAGGATGAAATTGAAGGCAGCCATTGTAAGCACCATTTGTAGTCAATGGAGAGCAAGAGAGGGAGATTTTCTTAAAAGTATTTATTTCAATGCTAGGAGCAGTGTGAGAAGTGTAGATGAGTTTAGAGTATGGATAAATACTTGGAAATATGATGTGGCAGCCATTAGTGAAAATGGCTGCAGGAGGGATGTGATTGGCATCTAAACATACCAGGATTTTGTTGCTTCAGGTGTGATAGAATAGGGGGAAGAAGAGGGGGAGATGTTGCATTGCTTGTTAGAGAAAGTATTACAGCAGAGCTTTGGGAGGAGAGATTAGAGGGCTTGTCAAGAGAAGCAATATGGGTGGAACTGAGGAGTGGGGAAAGAAATGGTAACATTTATGGGGGTGTATTATAGATTACCTAATGTGGAGAGGGAACTGGAGGAACAAATCCATAAGGAAATAGCAGATATTTGTAGTAAGCACCAGGTTGTGATTGTGGGAGATTTAAACTTTCCCGTACTGTAATTGGGCTGGATGGTTTGAAGTCTGTCAAATGTGTGCGGGATTGTTTTCTACATCAATATATAGACATACCAGTGAGAGAAGGGGCAGTGTTGGATCTGCTATTAGGAAACGAGATAGGTCAGGAGACAGAAGTGTGCGTTGGGGAGCACTTTGGGTCCAGTGATCACAATGCTAATGGTTTCAAAATAATTATGGAGAAAGATGGGTCTGGACCCAGGGTTAAGATTTTTGATTGGAAAAAGGCTAATTTTGAGGAGATGAGAATGGATTTGGAAGGTGTGGACTGGGATCAATTGTTTTATTGGACAGATGTAGAAGGAAAATGGAAGGCATTCAAAGATGAAATGTTACAGGTACAGAGACGGTATGTTCCTGTTAGAATGAAAGGTTAAATGTTTTAGGGAGCCTTGGTTTTCAAGGGTTATTGGAAATATGGTTCAGAAGAGAGAGGTGTACAAAAAATCTAGATGGCATGAAGTAAATGAGGTGTTAGAAGAATGTAAAAAAGCATCTTAAGAAGGAGATTAGAAAGGCTTAGAGGAGATATGAAGTTGCTTTGTCAAATAAGGTGAAAATAAATCCAAAGGGTTTCTACAGATTTATTAGGAGCAAAAGGATAATGAGGGATAAAATTGATCCCCTAGATGTTGACAGTGGACAGCTATGTGTGGAGCCAAAAGAGATGGGGGAGATTTTGAACAGATTTTTTTTTATTAAGGAGAAGGATATTGATCTGTTTAAAGTAAGGGAAATAAGTGGGGAAGTTCTGGAAACAATGAATGATTAAAGAGGAATTTCTGGGGCTTTTATGGAAAATAAAGGAGGATAAGTCTCCAGGTCCTGACAAGATATTCCCTAGGGAAGTTAGTTTAGAAATAGTAGGAGCTTTGATGAAGATATTTAAAATGTCATTAGTGACAGGAATTGAGCTGGAGGATTGGAGGGTAGCTCATGTAGTTCCATTGTTTAAAAAAGGTGTCTGGAGTAAATCTAGTAATTGTAGGCCTGTAAGTTTGACGTCAGTGGTGGGTAAGTTAATAGAAAGTATTCTTAGATATAAATATCTGAATTGGCAGGGTTTGATTAGGAACAGATAATGTGGATTTGAGGGGAAGATTATGTTTGACAAACCTTATCGAATTTTTTGAGGAGGTTACTAGGAAAGTTGATGAGAGTAAGGCAGTGGATTTGTATATATGGACTTTAGTAAGACCTTTAATAAGGTTCCTCAGGGAAGGTTAGTTAGGAAGGTTCAATCATTGGGTATTAACATTGAAGTAGTAAAATGGATTCAACAATGGTTGAATGGGAGATGCCAGAGAGTAGTGGTAGATAACTGTCTGTCTGATTGGAAACCAGTGACTAGTGGTGTGCTTCAGGGTTCAGAATTAGGTCCATTCCTGTTTGTCATATACATTAATGATCTGGACGATGCAGAGGTAAATTGGATTAGCAAGTATGTGAATGATACTAAGATAGGTGGAGCTAGAGGGAAATCCAGAGGGATTTAGGTCAGTTAGAAGAGTGAGTTGAAAGATGGCAAATGGAGTTGAATGCAGATTTGTGTGAGGTGTTACAATTTGGTAGGGCAAATCAAAATAGGACATAAATGGTGAATGGTGGGGCATTGAAGTGTGCAGTAGAACAGAGGGATCTAGGAATAATGGTACATAGTTCCCTGAAGGTGAAGTCACATGTGGATAGGGTGGTGAAGAAAGCTTACCGTATGTTGGCCTTTATAAATCAGAGCATTGAGTACAGGAGCTGGGAAGTTGTGTTAAAATTGTGCAAGGCATTGGTGAGGCCAAATCTGGAATATTGTGTACAAGTTTTGGTCACCAAAGAATAGGAAAGATATCAACAAATTGGAGAGTGCAGAGAAGATTTACTAAAATGTTGCCAGGGTTACAGGATCTAAGTTATAGGGAAAGGATAAATGAGTTAGGTCTGTGGCGGCACACATCCTCATGGCGAAATGGCCCCGCTTGTATCGTCACGTGGAAGGGCAGCCATGGGGAAATGGTGTCGTCAGAGGTTTCTCTCTGACTCCAGCATCCCTTCCAGCGCCCACCCTGGGAGGTGATTATGACGTCACAATGCACCAGGTGACTGAGCTCACGCTGCCCTTAAATGGGCGTGCTGAATTTGAATAAAAAGTCATTAACTACCTTCGGTATGGTAGCAGTGATTTCCTTCAGCTCCTGCAAGCGCCACAGGTCTTTATTCTTTGGAGCGTAGAAGGTTGAGAGGGGATTTTATTGAAGTATTTAAAATTATTAGGGGTATAGATAGAGTTGACGTGGAGAGGCTTTCTCCTTTAAGGGGGAGATACAGACAAGAGGACATGAGCTGAGAGTTGGGGGGGGCAAAGATTTAGAGGAAACATGAGGGGGGACTTCTTTACTCAGAGAGTGGTGGGTGTGTGGAACGAGCTTCCAGATGAAGTGGTGGAGGCAGGCTCGATATTAGCATTTAAGGAGAAGTTGGATATGAATATGGATTGTAAAGAAATGGAGGGTTACGGGTTGAGAGTAGGTCAGTGGGGTTAGGTGGGAAAAAGCGTTCGGCATGGACGAGAAGGGCCAAGTTGGCCTGTTTCTATGTTGTAATTGGCATATGATTATAGACATACAGCACAGTAACAGGTCATTTCGGCCCACGTGTCCGTGCCATCCAACTTACAAACATTTAACCTACAACTCCCCGTACATTTTGAACGGTAGGAGGAAACTGAAGTCCCTTGGAAAACCCACGCATGCATGGGGAGAACATACAAACTCCTTACAGACAGCACGGGATTCGAACCCCGGTCCCAATCGCTGGTGCTGTAACAGCGTTGGGCTAATCGCTACACTAAGTGCGCCGCTCCAGCAGGTGCAGCTTTTGCCTTTCTCTCTTTGCATGTGGTGTTTAAAACATTCATCCGCAGTGCTGACACTGCTTCCTATTTTTGCGGCATTGCTAAGCTTGGATATCTTACCATAAAAATAGTTTTTGAAAACTGAATAATAGAATGCGCAACACTTACTCTAATGGGACCACACTCATCACAAGCTGGAATGGTATGAAAATAAAAGACCGAGCTGTAACAGCAGCTCTGCTGCTGGTGCGGACCCACAGAGAGCAGAGACCAAGCTCCCGTGGGGTCCAACTGCCCATTCCGATTGCTGCCGGCTCTGTACAGGCTTTAAACGGCCTGATAATGGAGCCAACAGTGGTTTTATTAAAAAATTCTGCAATCGTGGGGTCTCCGCCCAAGATAGGGTGGGGTCAGAGCCTATGATCAGAAGCAGCCACGAGGGGTTGCAGACTCCGGGGAAGTAGAGGACTGGTGCAGGGCCCCAGAAAACATGGACAACACCTTCTGTTTGAGAAGAACCAGAGGAGACGACACCCGGGACAGTGACCATGGTGGCGGACCAGTGAGGGCTCTGCGGCTAAAGGATGCTGTTGGCGACTCGAGGCAATGAACCCACTCAGGCTGTAGGCGACTATGGTCGAGGGAGTCACACCAGGAGGCAGACTGATGGACACTGGCTGAAGGGGTGCCAGGAACTGAGATGTGAGAGGGTGCTGAAGGGTTCATGATCATGCCAGAGGTTTAGATCTGGAATTCGGGTTGCTGATGGTTTGGACTGGACTCTCTGTGTGGCTGCAGGAGCTGTGACAGCACAGGAGGCAAATCCACCGACACTCGGTGACTCTGAGGGGATTCTCTTTTGCCTCTCTTTCTCTTATTGCAAAGCACTTCAGGCAATTTGTCTGTCTGCCTTACATCAGACTAAAGCAAATTCCATGTAATGTCTTTATTACATGAATCTTGAATCCACTGCCTACTATTACCAAACTCAGTGCAAGTACGCAGCCTCCTTCACCTTTAGGCTCACACAGACACATCTTCCCTTACACACACACTCTTACTTGTATATATATGGGCATTCACACAAGGTGCCTTGCGCATGCCCCATGCACAGTACAGAAAATAGCAATCCCTCTCATTCACACATACACCATCTTCCTGTGCATCAGATATCTCCTGCTTGCATAAGCAAATGTACAAGCAGAGCCACGCACAAAGAAACGACTTGCTCTCCCACATACACACAGCCAGTTCTAACGGTATGTGACATCAGATAGCTCCCCATTGTTATGTCTCAGTTACTAGGGAGGCTTCTTAAATAACTTAGAGATGCAAAGTTCAAATAACAGAAGAGATTTCACTTACTGATGCCTTCCACCATCTCAGAAAACCGTTCACACACTCATACATATACATACGCCCCACAGTGGTGCACTTCAGTTACTACAGTGAGAAGGGTGTATTCTTACGCAGTTACAAAATAGTTCACATTATCCTGACTATATAACATCCCTCCTTCTCAAGATAAAGAAAAATTTGGTGTTCTTTATCACTTCCTTTCCAGTGCATCCAAGTAATTGAGCTTGTACACTAGTTTATTTACACAACTATTTTTAAATGGTTCTTATCGATATCGCACTGGCGGCAATATGTTCCTTCGCCATCTTGTGGATTTGGCTGTGACCGTTGGGCTCTGTGTTGCTGGTCCACATGGAGGTGATGTCACTTGTTGTGCTTCATCTGATAACTGCTGTGTTGATGTTTCGGTATTAGTGGTTGTGGTCCCTTCACTTGATACCTCACTTGTTATGGGTGTTGCAGGCTTTGCTGGTATTAAAGCTTTCTGCTTTATCACATCTTGTGTCGCCTGGATGTGAATTCTGTTCCTCCTCAGCTGATTGCCAGATTCTGTCTCAACAATGTACGATCTGGTGTCTCAGCTTCTCTGATGACCTTTGCTGAGGTCCATGTTTTCAACATCGGCTCTTGAATATGCACATGCTGCTCTCTGAAGAGTTCTGGAAATGTTGGTGCATGTTTATTATAATGCTAGCATCCTGCTTCTTGTATGTCAGCCAGTCCTCTTCTGGTTTCCTCCTGGACTTCTGGAGGGTGTATTTTGCTTGGCAGAGTTGTTTTATATCTCTTGCCATTTCGAAGTTCTGCTGGGGACTTCATGTCAGCCCTTAAAGATGTTGCTCGTGACGATAGAAGAGCTGGGTCTTCTTTTGATTCACGATACTCAACTAGTGTGCGTTTCAGTTTGCACTGGTCTTTCAATGAACCCATGACCTTTGGGGTAGAATGGGGATGATGTAGTGATAACAAACCCATACTCTGCAGCCAGCTCTCTGAATTCTTGTGACATGAACTGTGTTCCATTGTCGCATATTAATTGCTCGGAGATTCCTTGTTCAGCAAGGAGGGCTCTCATTTCTGAGGTGATAGTTGATGCTCTCAGGTCTTTCACCCTTTTGACAAATGGAAACTTAGAGTAGTAACAGGCTTCTTGATTCCACTTTTGATTCTCGGTGAACAAGTCTGCTTACTGTGTGCCATGGCCTGGCAGGTACTTCTGTGGAAATCATTTCCTCTTTTTATTGTATGTTTCTGTACTTTTGGCATATTTGACGTAGCCACCATATTTTCAATGTCTTTGTATATACCAGTCCAGTACACAGCTGACTTTGCTGTTAGTTTACATTTCTCCATTCCCATGTGACCTTCATGTATTTTCTGCAGAATCTCTTTCTGCATTCTTTCAGGTATAATCAGACTTGATCCAGCCAGCAGAACACCATTCTCCAGTGATATATCATCTCTGTTGATCCTTTTGGATATCTTCTTCATCTGGATCTCAAAATTGACAGCCCAGCAGCTATCTAAACCTAGAATTGTTGATCCGTCTGCATCTACCATGTAGAACATACAGAGGATGTTCTTCCCCTTATGGCAGCCATTGATCTTAGGTCTCCCTAGCTGCTTGATCATGGGTCCACCAAAGGCTGATAACATGACATTCACTGCTTCAAATGCACTGTCTTTTGTGCACCCTTTTATTATGTTCTCTGGGAACATCTGGCGGTAGAGTCTGAGTGGAAGGACGTTGCTTTGTGATTCACCTTTAGGATAAATATCGTAGGCTTGTTCTGGTCTGTCTTCTGTACTTGGATCCTTGTGGGCAACTCGCTTCCTTCCTTCATCACCCGACATCTCATTGAAGGTGTATGGATTTCATGTCCAGTATCTGGCTGTCGGAGTCCTCATTGTTGTTTCCTTTTATCTTCTTGACTTTTTTCTTCACTGGTTTCTTTGTACCAGACTTGCACATTTTCTCCCAGTAGTTGGCTTTACCACAGGCTTTACATTCAGAACCAAGTGCACTTCGGTCATCGAAGGGATGTTGTCTGTCGCACTTCCTACAGATCTTGGGGGGGGGGGGGGGTTTGTATTTATTTGATTGTGTTCTTTATAGCATCGACCCTTCCTTCTCTTTGCTGTGGGTGGGTCTGCATAGATAGGGATTTCATTTGTGGCCTCGTAGCTTTGAAGGCTCTGGCTGTGTCTATCGTTTTGGCCAGCTTCAAGCTATCCTTCCCTATAAGAGACTTTTGCACTTCAGGATGGGCACTCCCCCATATTAGTGGATCAACTAATCTTTCCTCTCTATCCTTAATTCTGCATTTTGCAGCAACAATTTTTAGTCTAGTGATGAAGTTATCAACAGTTTCATCAGTCTCTTGCATTAAAATCCTTTAATAGTGTTTAATTCTATGATTAGACCTGGGTTCAAGGTGAGAAGCAAATATCTGGTCTGGATCATTTTTTTCCACCTCTGTAGGCTCCCAGCTATTAAATAAGTCAAGGCCTCGCTCCCCTGTCCAGAGAAGTATATAACTGACCTACTCCTCTGCTGTTGGATTTTTAAAATAGCTTTTGAATGATAAATTGTACTTCTGCTGAAACTTTTTAAACGATACAACAATGTCTTCAGCCTCCCCGTCCATCACTGGGTGAACTACTGTTGCTCCAGCCATTTTTTTTCAGGAATATTTTTTTCTCTTCTTCCCCTTCATATTTCAGTGACTTACAATCAATTGTATGGCTTTATCTTGTTCTCATACCGCTGCCACCATGTTATGTCTCTGTGTTACTTGGGAGGCTTCTTAAGTAACTTAGAGATGCAAGATTCAAATAACAAAAGAGACTTTACTTACTGATGTCTTCCACCATCACAGGAAACTGTTCACACACACTCATATACATATGCCCCACAGTGGGGCACTACTGTTACTCCAATGAGAAGGGTGTATTCTTACACAATTACAAAATAGTTCACATTATCCTGACTATATAACACCCACACATAAACACCAACAGACACAACATCCTTTGCATTGACGAATGTAGAAACCCCAACAAAAAGCACACAGACAGCAGCTCCCCATACAGACAGAACCATGACCCAGAGTGCATACACACCGACTTTGCCAATTCAACCTGCACGCTTGGACATATCGACCTGACTGCACATACACATGTGCGCACACAGCTACTCCCATCACTCTCAAACACAAGCATCTAGCTTACCATGCCTGCGTACGCTCACATAAAATATTCAAACACATATATCAGCCCCCTGTAAATGTGCAGACACCTACATAGAACTCCCTAACTGCACATACAAAGCCAACTGCCCATGCAGTGACATACATAAACTCAGATCAAGCTGCCAGTGCAGTATGTATGTGTATGCATGCTCGCATGCACAGATACCAAAAAGACAGTCATTGTCTCCATCCCTCCATACCCCTGCCATCTTCACTCTCTCTCTCTCTCTCTCTCTCTCTCTCTCTCTCTTTGCAAGTTACCCTCCTGTAGTGGCAATCAAATGCTGGTGAAGCACATCAAGGGCATGAAGGGATCTATCCAGGTTGGGAATGCAAGTCAGGATGTCCCTGGACTGTAGGAAGGTGCAGTGTATACACAGTGGTATTCCTGTTAAGCAAAAAGCTGTATTCTTTCCATAATACAGAGCCAATGCAAATTCCCAGAGTCTGCTGGCTTCAGCTCATTGATAAACAGGTTTCACGACTGCCTTGGCAGGTAAACAGCCCACGTTAGCAGGGAAATAACCCGATAGGACTTGGTGCAGCTGGAAACACCCAGAAAGAAACAGGAACAGGCCTAACCAGTCATGACAAATGAAAGACACAAGGGCAGGGGGCAGAGCAGCTGAGAGGGGAGACTCAAATCTGATAATATCAGGGAGCAAGTTGTGAAGGAAGTTGGATCACTCACCTTGCTCTCCGTACACATGACACTGTCACTAACAGGCAAACGTCAGGTGCAGCAGAAGTTTTCTACCTCCTCATTTCCAATTGTGCAATGTATTAAACTCTTTCCAGGGACAATGGTGGATCTCTAGCTTAGTACAGGAGGCTCCGATCACCTGTTTACTGCCACGAGGGCAGGTTGTTATTGCACCATGTTCATATAGAGATGGAGCTCTGCACCCTGGGATTCAAATCTGCTGGGAATCACATCAAGGACCTCCCCTATCCTAAAGAAGCTAGTGACAAAGAGCCCTCACGATGGCAACAGCGAGATTTTGAAGCAAAGGCATGCAATGATGCAAGTGTATCCGACAAAGGGGAACAGACCCCAGGTGTTCAGGACTGAGCACGACTTGGTAGACAAGCTGCAAATGGCACTCCCCTCTCCATCAGTCACCACCTGACCAAGCTTTCAAGGCCTCTTCCTTTCACTGTCCCCCTCTTTGTGCTCCAAAGGAGACTGGCACAGAACGAAAGAAGGGACTGATAGAGGGAGCAGGTACCATAAAAGAAACAGTGAGCTGGCCACAGCAAGCATTGTTGTGAAAACACCCAGACTCTCAGAGAACCACAACAAAGTTTTTTTTATATGACTTGTATAGATGTCGCATTTCAGTGGGGGGGGGGGGGCGGGAGGAAGCAGGGTGGCACAGCAGGGGTTGCAGGGCAGTCAACATATGGCTCCCCAGTCTCTGACCTTACACTGAGTAGAGATTTCCTCTGAGAGGGAGTGTGTTGAGAGGGACTTTAACTTCCAAATGCAAGTTTTACGATTTTCCACAACAGATGGAATGCATCAACTGGCTGCCTTGTCTGTTGTCAACTTGGCTTGAGTTTCCGTGCAGACCAGGCACTAGACGAGAAGCAATCACACACCGTCCCATCGGTACATCCCAGGTATCAGCAAGGGCATTTGGTTATATTACAAACAAAAATAACTTACACAAGGCAGAGAAAAATCCATACACTCCACCATACCGCAGAGAGGCCCTCTCCACAGCTCTGTCTCTGCCCCCGCTTTTAGATGCCAAATGATTGTTATTAATAGGCTCATTTTCATGTTAGTAGCATGACGTCAATGACAAGTAGATATCACAATCACATTCCTTCGAGTCCCAGCTTCAATCCCGCCCTGCCATCCGATAGCCAGCAGCATGTGAACAGGGCAGGGCAGGGCTGAGGAGGAACGAGCCCTTGTAAGGAACTGGCCAGCTAATGCCACACACTTATTTTAAAACTAATATTTCATGCAGACCCTGCAACTGACCATGATAGACTCTCACAAACAACAACATGGTGTCTCAATCCCACCCGAAAATATCCCGCCAGACGGACAAGTCAGCACTGCTAAAAAGTCATTTTTATAATTCCAGTCCTGCCCTGAAATACCCATTAGTCTCATTGAGGCAGGCGCACAGCCAGGGTGGCCAGGGTGCATTCAACAAGGTCTGTCGCAGGCTCAAGAGAGGCTTCTCGTGAACAAGAGAGTAAATGAACTAAGCAGGAGTGGTTCAACAATGGAAACCTCTTCTATGTTATTCCTGCATTATCTCACTCTCTTCAGAGCAGCACTACCTACTGCTCCACTGCCCACTCGCCCCACTGCCCCAAACCCACTTCTCACTACCTCTTGCCCCACATTCCACTGCCCCCTTGCACCACTTCCCAGTGAACCCTTGATCCACTGCCCAATGCCCTGACCATTGATCCCCTGTCCAACTGCCCCTTTGACCCACTTCCCAATGCCTTCTTGCCCAATGCTCCTTTTCCTCAGCCTCTTGCTCCACCTCCTCTCCTAAGTAGCCCATTGGTCAAGAGCTGAGTTGGATGGAGAGAAAGGGAGGGATCTAGGTGGGAAAAGGAGCATAGGGGCAACAAAACCAAACTGCAGCACTTCCGATGTTAAGTATTCCATGGGAGGTGGCTGCTGTAGAATTATGTGATGCACAAGTGTGCACTGTGGCCATTAGTGAAATTTGGTTGCAGGAGGGGCAAGACTGGAAGATCAATGTTCTGGCTTCTGTTGCTTTAGACATGATATAATGGGGTGAGGGTGGGGGGGGGGGGTGCGGAATGAAAGCGGAAGTGGCATTGCTTGTCAGGGAAAATATTGCAGTGATGCTCAGGTAGACAGACCAGAAGGCTCGTCTACTGAGGCTATATGGGTGGAGCGGAGGAACAGAAAAGGTATGACCACGTTCAAGAGGTTGTATTATAGACCACTCAATAGTCAACGAAAATTGGAGGAGCAAATCTGTAGAGAGATAACAGAGAGCTGCAGGAAGGATAAGGTTGTGATAGTAGGAGATTTTAACTTTCCACATACTGACTGGGGACTCCCATACTGTAAAAGAGCTGGATACCTTGGAGTTTGTCAAATGTGTTCAGGAACATTTCCTAAATCAACATATAGAGGTACCAACTAGAGAGGATGATTTACTGGATCTCCTATTAGGAAATGAGACAGGACAGGTGACAGAGGTATGTGTAGGGGAATATTTTGGGTCCAGTGATCATCACACCATTAGTTTCAAGTTAATTATGGAGAAGGATAGGCCTCAGGTTTAGATTCTAAATTGGAGTAAGGCTAAATTGGAAGAAATGAGAAAGGATCTAGAATGTTTTTGGGCAAGGATGTGCGAGTTAAGTGGTGGACCTTCAAAGGTGAAATTTTGAGAGTACAGAGTCTGTTTGTTCCTGTCAGGATCAAAGGTAAGGTTAGAAGGCACAGGGAACCTTGATTTTCAAGGGATATTGGGGATCTGGTTTGGAAGAAGAGAGGTGTATAGCAGATATAGGCAGCCTGAAGAAATCGAGGTACTTGAGGAGTATAACGAATACAAGAAAAACCTCAAGGAAGAAATGAGGAGGCTAGAAGAAGACGTGAGGAGCCTTTGGCAGACAATGTGAAGGAAAATCCTTAGGGTTTCAACAGGTATATTAAATGAAAAGGATAAGAGACAAAATTGGTCCCCTAGAAGATCAGAGTGGTCAGCTTTTTATGGAGCTAAAAGAGATGGGGGAGATCTTAGATAGGGTTTCCCCCAAGGATTCACTCAGGAAATGGGCATAGAGTTGTGGGAAGTAAGGAAAACAAGCAGTGAGGTCATGGAACCTGTACAGATTAAAGAGGAGGAAGTGCTTGCTGTCTTAAAGTAAATAAGGGTGGAAAATTCCCCAGGGCCCAACAAGATATTCCCTTAGACCTTGAGGGAGGCTAGTGTAGAAATCACAGGGGCTCTAGCAGAAATATTTAAAATGTCCTTAGCCACAGTGAGGATTGGAGGGTAGTTCACGTTGTTCCATTGTTTAAAAAAGGAATCAAAAGTAACCCTGGATATTATAGGTCGGTGAGCCTGATATCAGTAGAAGTAGGTACATTATTGGAAGGTGTTCTAAGAGATCAGATATACAATTATTTGGATAGGCAGGGACTAATTATGGATAGTCAACATGGCTTTATTCATGTTAGATCATGTTAAACCAATCTTTTTTACATGACTCGTACAGGAGAAGTAGTAGGTTACCCAAGAAAGTTGATGAAGTTGGCTGTGGAAGTAGTGAAATGGATGCAACAATGGCTGGACGGGAGAAGCCAGAGAGCAGTGGTGGAAGATTGCTTCTCAGACTGGAGGCCTGCGACTAGTGGTGGGCCTCAGGGATAGGTACTGGGACCATTGTAGTTTGTTGTCTATATCAATTTGGATCAGCAAATTTGTAGACGACACTAAAATTGGAGGTGTTGTGAACAATGAAGAAGGTTTTCAAAGCTTGCAGAGGGATATGGACCAGCTGGTAAATGGGGTTGAAAAATGGCAGATGAAATTTAATGCAGACAAGTGCGAGGGGTTGCATTTTGGAAGGACAAACTAAGAAAGGACATAGACGGTAAACAGTAGGGCACTGAGGAGTGCAGTAGAAGAGAGGGATCTGGGAATACAGATACTTAATTCCCTGAAAGTGGTGTCACATGTGAATAGGGTTGTAAAGAAAGCTTTTGGCATATTGGCCTTCATAAATCAAAGTGTGGAGTACAGGAGTTGGGGTGTTATGGTAAAGTTGTACAAGACATTAGAGAGGCTAAGTTTGGAATATTGTGTGCAGTTTTGGTCATGTAACTACAGGAAAGATATCAATAAGATAGAAAGAGTGTAGAGGAGATTTACAAGGATGTTGCACAGACTTCAGGGACTGAGTAACAGGGAAAGGTTAAACAGGTTAGGACTTTATTCCTTGGAGCGTAGAAGAATGAGGGGTTATTTGATAGAGGTATTTAAAATTATGAGGGGGCTAGACAGAATAAAGGTAGCTAGGCTTTTTCCATTGCGGGTGGATGGGTTAAGGGTGAAAGGGGAAAAGTTTAGGGGAAAATGAGGGGGAACCTCTTCACTCAGAGAGTGGTGGGAATGCGGAATGAGCTTCCAGCTTAAGTGATGAATGCAGGCTCAATTTTAACATTTAAGGGAAATTTGGACAGGTACATGGATGGGAGAGGTATGGAGTGTTATGGACTGAGCGCAGGTCAGTGGGACTAGGCAAGAAAAATTGATTCGGCACAGACTAGAGGGCCTGAGATGTCCTGTTTTTGTGCTGTAACTGTTTTATGGTTCTAAGCCATGAGGTGGGTATGTTTTGAGTAATGCTAGAAAATGGGAGGAACTTCATATTGCACACCCAACAATCCAACTTATGCCTCCAGACTCAGCCTTTCCTAAACCACCTTCTCCAATTCCCATTACAAAATGGCAGCACAGTTGGGATAGCAGTTAGCGCAATGCCTTTACAGCGCCGGCGATCGGGTCTGGGGTTTGAATCCAGCACTGTCTGTAAGGAGTTTGTACGTTCTCCCTGTGTCTGCATAGGTTTTCCCCAGGAGATCCAGTTTCCTCCAATCATTCAAAACGTACCAGGGCATAGGTTAATTGGGTGTAAAGTGGGCAGCACAGACTTGTGGGCCGAAATGGCACATTACCCTGATGTATAAATAAAACCCATCCCAATATGCCATCACCTGAGAACTGACCCTCATTCACAACCTGTCATCATTCTGAAATTGAATCATCACACCCGCCCCTCTATGCCCAACCCAGTCACTCCCGACCTGCCCTGACCACCAGGGCTGTCACTCCTGACCTTCCCTGACCACCAGGGCCGTCACTCCCGACCTGCCCTGACCACCTGGTCAAACAACTTAGGGGCTAGATTCTGTGTCACTCCCAACCTGCCCTGACAACCAGGGCCATCACTGCAGGCCTGTCCTGACCACCTGGTCAAACAACTTGGGGGTTAGATTCTATGATGTTCTCACCCCCCTAATAATATGGACCTGAATGAACAGGATCTTATACGACAATAGGAGGATAGGGTACACTGACAGGAGCTCCCGCATACCAACTGTCACAGAAAACCATCGCAGATCCTTGCTGAATCTTCTCCCTGTTAAATGCTAAAGAATATCTTTGGAATGTATCAGCACTGAAAAACTCAGAGCCATTTACACTATTCAAGTGATGCACTAACAGCCTTGTCCAATAAGATGTACGAATCCCATCAATTTGCTCACTAACATTGTAGATCACATCCGTTATTAAAACACACAGTCTAAAGGACAGACAGCTAACATAGATGGGTTCAATAGTGTAACTTGGATAAAATTGCTGTTATTTTAGTCTCTTAATTAGTGCTGAAGGGTTGTTTCTCAGGTTATACGAGGTTCACAAAGCATTGGAATTAGGACTCCTGCCCTCTCTGCTGTATGTTGAAATTATGGCCTGTGTCAAGTCAACAAAGTGTGGATGACATAAGAGTTTGGAATGTTTTAAGCACTTGAGGATGATAGAAAACATTGGCCACTCACTAAACATCCATCCACAAGTCAGTTCCCTTCAACAGAAATCACTAGCCCCTTTTCCACTGGCACCCTGTCCCAGGAATTAACGGGGAACTTACTGGGACAGGGTCCAGTGGAAAAGGAACATTGTTCGAACGCCAGTGTCAAATGACATCATTTCATGCTGGGGATTAACCCCCTCTACCCCTACTCACATCCCCGGCATTTACTGATGCTGGCGTGCTGATAAAACCAGTGGAAAAGGGACAGCAGGAAGTCACCATTTCCAGTTGAAGGTAGAACACTCCGATCCCCGGGGATGAGTGTGTTCAGTGGAAAAGCAATTAGTGTCCCAGTTTGGGGTGGCCCAAAGGGCTTCCTATCCTGGGACACTGCACAGCCAATTAACTGGGATGCCAGTAGAAAAGGGGCTTGTGAAGGGACTTTTATAGTATAAAGACAGGGAGGTCAGATGAACGAAATGGTATGATTCTGAAAAGATTTGCAAGTGCAATGAAAGGGACCAAAGCTGTGAGTAAATAAGTCTTGAAGGTGACAAGTTAAGAAGGCTCTGAAAAGAAAAAGTATGGGACCATATAGGCCATTCAGCCCCTCAAACCTGTTTCACCTCTCAACGAGATCATGGCTAATAGATGCCTTAAGTCCATGGACCTGTTTTTGTCAAATATTTCCCCTTCATTAGAGCAATTCCTCAACCACAGGTATTCCAATTCTCAATTTTCTTAAATGAGAGTGACATCCAATCTGATGGACTGGTTGGTGAGATAAAGAAAAATTATGTTAGTTGGACTGGGTTAAGAGAAATCTCCCAACCTGAGGTTAGACCACCTTCTGCTGTCAATTTTCCTTCATCACTGCTATTTTGCTTTGATTAGTTTGGTTGAACCCTATCCAGATTCAATATTATTTTCCTTGGAACACTTCACCTTCCTCCCGAGGGAATGCAATCATTCAACATCTAACCATTTTGGACAACTGGCCACTTCCAAATAAATAGACATGCTGTCCATTTCCAGCATTCTCCTTTTGGTTTCAGCTTTCAGTCGTGGCTCTGACCAACAGCCTTACTCTCACCCTTTGCTCTCTCTTTCTCCTACGGAGCCCAGTAATGCACCAATTGAACTGCTCTGTAGATTGTGGGGCCTTGCTGCAGCAAGTGGCTTTTTGCCAGAGTCCCTTTCTGAAACTTCAAATTACTGACTTCAAGCATGGCCATTGGTAAAATTGTGTCAATTAAGTGGCAAGGTTGCTTGATCACAAGTACACACTTGTAAATTATTTATCCAATGCATGTGTTAATACCAGGTTGCCTACTGTACAACACCAAATCACACAATGTGAAATCTATTTTGAATTTAAAAAAAATTTTAAACAGTTGAAGACCCTTCCAGCCCTTGAAACCAGTGTAGCCCAATTAACTTACCAATCTCGTATGGTTTTTTTTTTGTTTGTTTCCTTTATTACTGTGGTCCAAGTAAGCATTCTCATGCATCCTGTCTCAGTATATTGCTGAAATGTTTAATGGTTATCTCAGTAATTGCATTATGATTAATATTGATTCTGGGAACTGCTTGTGAGAACTGAGGATGGTAGCAGATACCCTGAATCAGCATCTGCAAGGTGTAATGGTAATTACCCTGGAGTTACAACATTTACCATCACTAACTTCTCGACAAAGGCTGTAACATGCAACTCTATGTACAACTTACAACCAACTTTTCCTTGTGAATATTCCATCACTTTCACCAATAATACAACTTCACCAGTGAAGTTGCTGAAGGACTTGACTGGAAACCTTTCCATTCACCCCTGAATCTCTGCGTGTGGCAGACACAGAGAAGACAACTGTGTGATCAAAGACAGATAATTTGTCTGCTTTAAACATCTCAAGGATTGATTCATTATGAAGAAATGGGAGGGGATGGGGAATATGGTGAGAACAAAAAATATTGGCCATGATGAGTATATGATGGGGTACAAATCAAAGCTGTCAAAAGAGCATTTATTTTACTATTAATAGTTGGAACAAAATGATACAAAAAAGAATTTAAAACATAAATTGAAGCCAAGAGGTACAGCCTAGGAGGGAAGGTGTCACTGTAAATTGTTAAACTGAGGGCTGACGTCAAAAGATGATATGCTCCTTCTCCAGCTTATTCTAGGAGGTCAGACTCAGAGAAGCCACATTGGGAGTGAGGTCAGAATGAGAGAGCGAGTAAATAGGAATGGGGAGGACTTGCTGTAGTATATAGAGGAAGATTTCCATGACGCGCGAGCTTTACCCCCATGCAGGAGGACCTGGCCCTGGGGAACGAGATAGAGCATGTGGACATGTATTAATGGGAATACACATGGGGTGCATTAATCACTGGAAGATAAGGTTTAGTAGAATGAAAGTGAAAAGCAATGAAAATTGGATAAGAACTCATTTCAATTACATGTGTAAACTGAAGCCAAATAAATGGCGGGTAAAGCTTGCCTGTAAGGGGTTTGTACGTTCTCCCCGTGTCTGCGTGGGTTTCTCCAGGGGCTCTGGTTTCCTCCCACCCTTGAAAATGTACTGGGGGTTGTAGGCCAATTGGGTGTAATTAAGGTTAGGGTGCTGTATGTCTAAATTTTAAAAAAAGGTGCAACAGAAGAAGCAGAGATCTTTAAAGGGGTGTTCCAGGTGTAGCCCAAGTAAGGAGAGGCAACCAAAACCAGAGGGAAAAGAGAAGACAACAAAACAATACAAGTGGACATGCACTGTGGATCAACTGAAAAATTTAAATGAGAACCAAACTGAATATGATTAAAGTGAAACAGAAGAGCAGGACAGAAGGATAGCAGCTCATAAAAAAAGAAATGCAAAAATATTCTCGTGGTTATCTATGCATCGAAGCAGAGAACAGAGCCAGTCATAGAATTATGCAGCATGTAAGCAAACCCTTCATTCTAACTCATACAAACTGCCATCTACCTAGGCTAGTCTCATTTGCCTGCATTTTGCCCATATCACACCAAACCTTACTTATCCATGTACCTGTCTAAATATCTCTTAAATGTTATAATAATACCCACCTCTACAGCTACCTCAGGCTGCTTGTTCCATGTACCACCATTGTGTGAAAAAAAATTACCCCTCAGATAATTTTAAACCTTTCCCTTGAAATCTCTGCTCTCTAGGTTTAGACCCCCTTTCCCTGGGGAAAAGGCTGTCACCACCATATCTATACCCTCAATGATTTTTATATATCTCTGTAAGGACACCTCCTCACTCAGCCTTTTAAGTTTGTGGGGGGTGGGGTGGGGGTGGGGGGGAGAGATCCTTGTGACTCAAGATTCCACTTTTGGTAACAAGCTCCATAAAACATTACACCACAGAAACAGGTCCCTTTGGCTCTTCTAGTCTGTGCCAAGCCTCTCCCCTCCCCCATATACTTGTCCAAATGATCTTTAAACATTAATAATTGAGCCCGCATTCACCACTTAAGCTGCCACCTCATTCCACATTCCCACCCCTCATTGTGTGAAGAATTTTCCCCATATGCTCCCCCTAAACTTTTCTACTTTTACCCTTAACCTATGTCCTCTGGTTTGTATCTCACCCATCCTCAGTGGAAAAAGCCAACCTACATTTACTCTGTCTATCCCCCTCATAATTTAAATACCTTTATCAAATCTCCTCTCATTCTTTTATTTCTTCAGGGAATAAAATCCTAAACTGTTCAATGTCTCCCTGTAACTCAATTCTTGAAGTCTGGGGAATGCTAGTAAATCTTCTCTGCACTCTTTCTATCTTATTGATATTTTCGGTGTCCAAAACTGCACACAATGCTCCAAATTTGGCCCCACCAATGTCTTATACAACTTTACCATAATGTCCAAACTCCTGTACTCAGTACTTTGAGTTATAAAGATCCATATGCCAAAAGATCTCTTTACCACCCTGTCTATCTGTTATGCAACTTTCAGGGAGTTATGCATCTGTATCCTAGATCCATCAGTTCTACCACACTTCACAGTGTCCACCAGAATCTTATTTCCACCTTTTCTAGCTTATTTCAAATTGAATTCTATTTTTATTAAGAATATGGATTCTGTCAATATCTCCGTGGAAAAGAGTACTGATAGCAGATGAGATGAAAGGAGGAGATTCCTGAAGGGCTAAAACAACTCACCTTGACAAGAGTATTTAAGGCAAGGAAGAAGCCATTTCCAATGCCATAAGGGTGGTTGGATAGAAGAGTGGATTCCTCTGTCAGGAAGCTGTGGTTAGATATGTTGTGCCTGAAAATGGGATTTTGGTGCAACTGTCCATTTTCTGTGACTAAATCGCATTGAACAATGATTCATGTCTGCAAGGGGAAGAATTTGAAGGGTGCTAGAAAAGTGCAGAATACTGCAATTAATTCAGAGGCCTTTCAAGGACCAGTGTAATCACAATGACCCAAATGGCACATTTCTGCACTGTATGGTCTTCGGAGTCACAGCTGGTCAGGTTGAGAGAAGAGAGGGCCAGTGTGCCCCTGGCTTTCCTGAAGAGCAGATGGTATTGTTTACCCATTATACCTCTTTATCCTCAACACCATGCTGCCTCCAACCTACCCAGGTCTTGTATTTCCTCCACTTGCCCAGGCCTGCATTCATCACTCATACACATTCACCAATCTACATAACCAGGCAGGGTTAACCCTCTTAAGACTGCCATCACTGGGATTTCAATTAGGAATCCAACTTCCTATTTATGTGAGACCAAAACTCAACTTCAAAGCTTCTATTACAGGTTCTGCACATTCATTCACACACAATTTAAGCTCCCCATTCAATGTCATTGATTTTCTTTTGTTTAATCTCTGTCTGATTTGTGCAATGGCAGTCGCTATTGTCACTGTCAACATGGAGAACAGACTCCATCAAGGTCACTGTGTGACCTTGGTGGAGTCCAAGTTAATCAGTGCGTGCATGTGTATACTCATACAATCACGCAGTGCAGCAGAGATCACAAGACAGCAAAACCAGTCACAGGCTATCTCATCTTTGCATACTCGCATCAGCAAGAATCCACAACCCCTGCTGACCAGATACCCAGTATCACCTGCAACTCCAGTGGTTACTCTGGATCATTCCCACTGCCGCACACAGTTTGGGTGAACGCGACCCAGGAGAATCCATTGGGGGGGTCACGCTGGGAAGATGGTCAGTGGAGGGGCAACTATCAGAGAGAAAGTGTGGAACTTTCCTTGTCATTCATCCAATCGTGGCTGATCCACCCACACACTATTTTTTGTATTATCCCCATATCCCTTGAATTCCTCAATTCCAGAAAGGTATCCATCGATGCTTTGAATAGAATCATTAACTAGAATGTCGAAGGGCACCAGGGTGGAGAATTCCAAAAGTTCAGGCACCTCCCGTGTAATTCATGGGACAATATCAGAGGGAGAGGGTCTGAGGGTGGGAAGTAGGTGGCCAGTAAGGGTCACTGGGACGAGCGAGTGCTGGGGTCTGCCCCCAAACACCACTGATGTGCTGCTGTTTTCCAAGCAGAGTTCAGCAGCCATACCTGTGCTTTGTGTGGAGTCATAGAATTAGGACTTAATGGCACAGGTTACTACCTGGCTTACAGCCTCTGTGCTGGTCAAGTGAATGCTCCCCAACCTAATCTCACCTTCTTGCTCCAGGACCACTCCTTAAATACACATCCCAGTACTCTTTAAATGAGGTTCTTGCCTCACACACCCTCTTAGTCCCTCAACATCCTCTGGGTATAAATTAGTCCTTACCTCCCCTCTAGCATGAGTCTAAATACTTTAAATCTTAGTTTGTAAACCAACAGATTAAAGGTGATAAAGGTATGTCCTACCTCAGAACTTCATTATTTTTATATTCCTCAATGAAAAGCATCTCATCTGCTTTTTTTAAAAAAAAAATCACCATTTTCCTGCAGTGTGACTATCTTGCAGATGAACGCACTGCTCCTCCCACCCGTGGTTTCACCCTTCTTCAGTTACATCTTGTCCATTTTCTGGATTAAACATCATTTGCTACCATTCTCCTCCACAGACTTGTCTTTACCTGGAGTCTAGCTTAGTGCAAGTGAGGTAGACTAATCATTGAGATGGTGATGGGGAGAGAGGGAGGAAGTGATACCGACCCCAAATATGGCGGTCAAGTCTTGGATTGGGCGAACAAGGGGTAGGGAGAGGTTCTGCTTCAGAACCTGGGTGTAGGATTAGCAAGGCCAGAAGTACTAGAGGTAACAAAGACCACAACGTCACCTCAAACAAAATCAGCTGACGCAGCCTCCAATACTCTCCCCAACCTCACACCCCACAAAAGTACCGAAAACCAGTCTCTACCTATTGTGTTTAAACTCGTCTGGGGCTGCTCTCCTTGTTCAGTAATTGAGGAATGCTCAGCAGATCTCCGGAGTGGCAATGCCAGGTATAGTTCATCACACTCTTTCCTTCCCACCTCTCCACAAAGAAGCAAATCAGCTCTCAGCTTTCTGCTGAGCAGCTACTTGTGCCCACACAGAAACAGCTAAGAGCAGTGAATGGATCCTCTGTGTGGAGACACCCACTGGTAAATAGACAGCAGCCATCTGTCGCACACTCCACCGAGGCACAGCATAAAGGGCTGCTTGTTCTCAAGTTAGTGTGGTGCACTGGGAAACTCCACCCCCAATAAGCAGCAGGGGGAAAGAGTGCAGCAATCAGGTTTGCACCACTTCTCCTGTTCTCTCATATGCAAGCACACTTCCATGCCCTCCCTTTTTCTTTACCTCATTCACACTCTCACCTTACCTCTTGCATGCCTGTCTCTCCTCTTGGACATGTGCCCACTCCATTCCCTTCCTCTTTCCAGTTACAAACAGGCCCTTCCTTGCATAGGGACACAAATTGCCCCCTTCCCTGTCAGTCACAGATGCACTCTCTGTTCCTCCGCTCCTCTACCATGCCAGCATGGCCTTTCTCTCCTTCCCCAAGTGTTTCTATTCCTCCCCCTTCTAGCTTCACGCTCAGATGATATCTCACTCTTCCTTTCCCTTTGAACATTTGTGAATGCTCTACTTCCCTCCACCCCCCACACCCCATCACCTTTCATGCAGAGGCACAGATTGCTTCCCTTTCCTCTGGTGTGTTAATGTGCTTCATCTGTCCCCTCTCCCTCCACTCCCAGACTACATACACCTGCTCCCTCCATCCACCAGCCCTCTCTCTCTATGCCTCCATCTGCCAAACCATGTGTGCTCTCTCCCTCTCTTGATATCTTTACATTGCATCCATCTTTTGAAAGGCCATTTTGGCCCACGAGTCCATGCCACCCAATTTACACCCAATTAACCTACATCCCCAATACTTTTTGAATGGTGGGAGGAAACTGGAGCCCTGGGGAAAACCCACACAGACATGGGGAGAATGCATAAAACTCCTTACGGATAGCACAGGATTTGAACCCTGGACCCAATCGCTGGTGCTGTAAAGGCATTGCGCTAACCACTATGCCATCTGTGGTGCTCTTCTTGCAGATGAGCACACCTGTTGGCCATTCCTCTTTTCTTGCCGCACACATAGCTGCACACCCTTTATCCTCCTCTGCCCGTCACCCCACACTGTGCTTCACCACCCTTCCTCTTTGTGGCATCCCCCTACTCCCTCCATGCCATTGGCATGCATGCTCTGCTTCCTCGTTCTCCTACTCTAATCCCCTCATCCATACTTGCCCTTTACCTCCCTCAATCCCCTCATTGCAGCAACTCCGCTCATTTGTTCACCCTCACGCTCGCACAACTTTGTTCTGCACAAGCCCATATCCCCTCTCCCTGCATGCACACACTCAATCTCATTCATGCTCTTCCTGTTTACAAGCTCACCATCTCCCTCCACCCATCCTGTTTTTAACTGTAAGCCACCTCTCTCCCTCAGACAGAAGGGCCAAGCCTTCTAATACATCCACGTGCACCTCCATACTCCCCTTCCTTCATTCCCTCTTCCCTTGTACAAACATTTGCTCAGCCTTGCTCCTGACCCTCCATATGCATCCTGCATGCGCAGCTTGTTTCTTTTCCTTTCCTCGGTTCAATATTGGTTCTTTCCTCTTATACCCACCCCTCTTTCCTTGAATCTCTGCCTACACGTTCCCTCTCTCTCCCCAGCCTCCTTTCTGTCTAAACACTGCATCGATCAACAGTGCTGAGGTGTAGATGGTGGAGAGCTTCACCTTTTTAGGAGTAAGGAGCACCAATGTTTCGCCATTGAGCCAAAACCCTTCATCAGAACTGAGGAAAGTTAGTCCAGTAGACTGCGTTGGTTATAGATTCCAGCACGTGCAGACTCCCTTGTATTACCAACAATCTACCCTGAGCCAATGACACAGAGATCAAGAAAGTGCACCAATGACTCCACTTCCTCAGAAAATTTCTAAGGTCTCTTATCAATTTCTACAGTCATTGAGTGGGCATCACTGTTGATGTAGCAGTTAGCACAATGCTATTACAGTGCCAGTAACTCAGGTATGACTCCAGTGCTGTTTGCAAGGAGTTTGTATGTTCTCCCTGTGTCCATATGGGTTTTCCTGGGTGTTAGTTTCCTCCCACCCTCCAAAACCTATGGAGTTGGTAGGTCATAGGGTATCCTGTCCAGATTTATCATAGTTTGGTGTGGGAACTGCTCTGGTCAAGCCTGCAAGAACTGCAAAGGGTTGTGTACATGGGTCAGGTCGTCACACAAACCAACCTGCTCTGCATTGACTCCATCTGATCCTCCCGCTGCCAATATATTAAAGTACCCGTGCCACCTCAGTCACACTCTCTTCTCCCCATCTTCTGCCCACAGAAAATAGATGAGCTAAAACACAAACCTCCAGATTTGAGGACACTGCCCAGCTGTTATCGTACTCTTGATGGTTCATTGGTCAGAGGTGATGCACCAGCACTGTTGAACTGTAGTTTTCTTCACATCCTGTACTTTGTCCCAGTAACAGCATACTCTGCACTCATTCACTCACTGTAACATGACACACTATTTTATTACACTGTTTGCTGTTCTTAAGTACGAGTGGACTTGCCTGAATAGTGCATGAAACAGTTTTTCACTCTTCATGAATGGTTCCATTCAAATTCCTTCCTTTCCTACATGTGTACTCTCTCCCTTCTCCTCCACACATGCCAGCTTCCTCTCTCTCACTTTGTGCTGCTCATGCCTGCCATTTCTCTCACACACAGATGCTCACCTTTCATCCATCCATCCATTGTGCAGGCACACATTCCCTTGCTCTATTCTCAGACAAATGATTATCAGTACATTTAATGTGAGGTCAGCAATGAACTTAAGTGCTGGAGCCTGTTGAGATTAAGAAAGAGCAAGTGCTAGATCTTCTTAAAAACATTTAGATTGCTGAGTTCCCATGACCAGATGAGAAATGCCTCAAGTTAATAGAGGAAGGGCATTAGCAATGATCTTTGCATCATCCCTGGCCATGGGGGAGGTACCAGGGGATTGGAGAATGCCAAATGTAGTCCCTTGTTTGAATAAAAATGTAACAGAGAGAATCCTGGCAATTATAGCATTGTGAGGGGTAGGTCGTGCCTAATTGAGTTTTTTGAGGAACTGACAAAAGAAATTGATGAAGGTAGGATGGTAGACGTAGTGTATATGGATTTTAATAAAGCATTTGACAAGGTCTCCAATCCTGAAGGTTGAGTCATTGAAAAAGTCAAGAGGCATGGGATCCTTGGCTCCATGGATTCAGAACGGGCTTCCCTGCAGAAAGCATGAAACATTCTGTTTGGGGTACTGTTCTGAGACCCCTGATCTTTGTTATTTTTTATAAATGACCTGGACAAAGGAGAAGGATGGGTTAGAAATTGTTGTGTTTTTAATTTGGCTCTGCCACTTGGTGAAATAAAGCAAAGTACAGTAGTGGGTCCCTGGGATGGCTTGCAGCAAGTAATAGAGAAGCAATAACAGAGACTTCATACTTGAGAGCTTTATCACACATGGGATGTAGAACATGATTGTAACATTATTCTGTGGGCATTGGAAGTAGCTTTGAGATCTTGAATGGCCAAATCAGTCACCTAATCTAAATGCACCAGTCTGCCTTCCAAATACTGAAGAGAAAATATGGATTTTGGTTCTTGGGAGTCACTCTCAGAAGATCTTTCCTGGAACCAACACACCAATGGCATCATGAAGAAGGCCTCTACTTCCTCAGGAGTTTGTGGAGGAGCTAATGGAGTTGTTCAAGTAAACCGGTACGGACTTGAAGGGCCCACATGGCCTGTTTCTGTGCTGTAAATGGTTATATGGTTATATATGGTAAGTTTGCAGATGTTGTGGATAGTGTAGAAGCTTGTTGTAGGTTACAGCAGGATATAGACAGGATGCAGAGTTGGGCAGAGAAGTGGCAGATGGGAGTTCAATCCGGATAAGTGTGAAGTGATGGCAGAACTTCAAGTTGGAGTACATGGTTAATGGCAGGATTCTTAGCGGTGTAGAAGAACAGAGGGACCTTGGGGTCCAAGTCCATACATCTCTAAAGGTTGCCACACAGGTTGATAGTGTAGTTGAGGAGGCTTAAAGTATGCTGGCCTTCATTAATCGGGGGATTGGGTTCAAGAGCCGTGCAGCTCCATAAAACACTGGTTAGACCACACTAAAAACATTGTGTTCAGTTCTGGTTATCTCATTACAGGAAGGATGTGGGAGCTTTGGGGAGGGTACAGAGGAGATTTACTAGGATGTTGTCTGGATTGGAGATTAAGAATGAATCCTCTCCCTCACTCATGTGATTTCAGGAAGTCACAAGCCTTCCACAATCACTAGTCAATAGTTATCGGGCAACAAGTCCCATGGCCTGGAGTTGATTAGGATTGGTCAGAAAGGCCTTGTGCATACCTATCCTGTGCAACATGTACGACATTCAAGCTGTGTGCAAGAATAAAGAAGATAAAGACTGTGCATTCTGGGTGACAAAACTGATCTCATGCAGTGTTTGAGTGGGAGATGACAACTCAGGACATCACAAGGAAGTGAGGTGCGTGTTGCCTTGCCAGGAGAAGATGGGGTGTTATGGAGCACCAAAAAAAACTGCACATGCTGGAAACTAAAGCAAAAAACAAGTGCTGGAGAAAGTCAAGAGGCAGCACCTGTGGATGGAAACAAAAGAATTCCAGATGCTTGGAATCAATCTTAGGCATACAAGAAGCTGGAGGGGCCCAGTAGTTCAGGGCAACATCCACAGAGAGCCAATATCTCCAATCAGGACCCTTTATGTTCAGCATTCATGGAGGGACAGGAGAGCAGGGTTTCAACTCAATGTCAACTGTTCATTTCCCTCTACAGATGTTGTCTGACCACCACACACACCCCCACCCCCTCCTTTCTAACAGTTCACTATTTTTTATCCTGGAGTAACTGATATTCAAATGGGCAACAAGAAGTTCTTTCAATCCACGATTAGGATCAAAATGGATAAGATGCAGCTAGAAATATTATCAGGGATAAAATTAAACAGACTGTACCTAATGTGAGACATGGCATAATCAGGGAGCTTGTTGCAAGGCTGACCTTTATATCTAACAATGACTTAGATGAAGAATGGAGAGATGAATGCGGACACAAGGTGGTACCCCATATGCTGCTGGATGGAAGCAAGTTGCCAGATAAATGAGGGTGAAACTCATTTAATCCTCGACCAAGTAAGAGAAAAGATAAACCATAGCCCGGGAACAATGTCTTCACCTCCCCGTGGGCTTCATTCCCCCTTCGCGGTGCCGAATCACCGAGCGCTCTCAACAATTTAAAAGTTTCAGAAGTTCCGACCATGTCCAAACCCGTCCCGTCCCTCCCTCCCTCCCTTCCCCACCCACCCACGGTCTCCCTCCGGACCCCCGACTTCAATTCCGTCCCCCCTTCCCGGTTCGGCCGCTCCCCAGCCCGTCTTCACCCCACAAAAACTGCCCTTCACTCCCCCGACGCCAGGGACGGAACTTCCAAACCACCACCCCCTGGGTAAAGGCAGCGGCCCCGACCAGAAGGCGTCCAGCTTCTTCGGCAAAGTCTCCGGAAAGGGGGTTTCCCTTCCAGACACCCTCCCTTCCCGCTGCCCTTGTTTGGGAGCCTGGCTCACTCCTCCCTCTCCACTTACCGGCCGCTCGGCTCCTCTCTCAGCCCCGCTCAGGCGCAGCCCCTCACCCCCAGTGACCCGTCAGTCACTTCCAGTCTCTCCCTCTCTGCGGGCCCTGCAGCGTTTAACCCTTTCACCCAGCGAGTTACTCTCAGGCCCTTGATTGACCGAATCCCCTTTGCCGTCTTGTGGTATTTTCACCCTGAGTAACTAATGTCGGTCTCTGCTGTCGCACCAGTGTTTAACCTTTCAGCCTAGGCGAGGAATGCTACCCTCTCATTCGAAGTTTTAACCCTATATTTCTCCCAGCGTACCTCTTCTGGTCCTTTTCACCCTGGCAATAAATTGTTTAACCGCTTCCCCCTGGCTGTGTAATGTCTTTGTCCAGGATGGTGTGTTGTTGGAGACACACTTGATCGGGTCAGTGGAGAACATTTCAACAAACTGGTTATTGTCATGTGTACAATATAAAACTTTGTTTTGCATGCTATCCAGACTAAAAAAAAACCTCTACATAGTATAGCAGGTAGTGAAAGAATAAAAACAAAAGTCCTGGGCTTTGTGTTAAAGAGAACAAATTCAGTTAAACAAAGTAAGGCATCATCTTATACCAGTGGGAGGTTCTGTTCAAGAATGATTTACACCAGGAAAGTAATTGTTGCTGAATCTGGAGGTGTGTATTTTCAAACTTCTACCCTAATGGAGAGAAGATATTATGATTAGGATAGGATGTGACTATGTTTAGTGGGTGGTTAAAAATGCTTTTAGCATCAGAATGCAAGTTACCTGGCCTCTGACCAGCTGGCATAACCACATTTTTTCTCTGGCTGGTCAAGTTGAGTTTGTTCAATGGTATCTTTCACGTTATTAATGATTGAGGGCTTGGGAATGATAGAGTGCTGTGATACTCCCGACCACTAAAGGGAGTGAGAGACTAGTTTATTAGCAGCTTGGTTGGATTCAAGATGGATGCCTTCACAGTCATGAGTTCTTTAGCTAATAAAATATAGTTATTATAAAAGAACCCAAGTTTCTTTATTACAATAAAATAAACCACATGATATCAGGAGTGGAAGAAATTCCAGGAGTGTGTATCAGTTGATAGCAGCAGAAAAATGGAAAGTGTGATGACTCCTGATGATGTAAATTGAACTGGAAATGTCAACCATGAGTGGAAGCTATTCAAAAATTCATGCTGAATCTGCAAGCCATTGGACTCGATAGCAAACTTGATGCATGGAAGATTGCAGTGCTACTTACTGTGGCGGGACCTCAAGTACTAGAGGCTTTCAACACATTTGTTTTTGCTGAGGCAGCTGTCCAAAGCATGTTCAACGAGGTTATCGAGATGTTTGATGAACACTGTTCACCAAAGAAAAATGAAATGTTCAAGAGGTACATGTTTTGCTCGCGCATGCAGCTGCAGAGAGAGCTTTGATACTTTTTTTTAACAGACTTGAAATTAAAAGCAAGAACAAGCAATTTTGGATCGCTGCAATATTCAATGATCCGTGATCAAATTGTGTTCGGGATTATTGAGAAGAAAGTGAGCAAGAGGTTGCTGCGAGAGGCAGAGCTTACCTTAGCTGGCAGATGGGAGTTCAATCCGGATAAGTGTGAAGTGATGGCAGAACTTGAAGTTGGAAAACATCAATTCAGAGGGTCAAAGATCATGATAGGTGAAGAAGGCACCTAAATGAATGATGATTTTGTGATATCTTCATGCAGTTTATACTGGCATTCAAGTCTTTTGGGTCCATGCACACACATAGGTCACCGTTCTTTTGTTTGACACGCACCATTGAATTCACCCATTCTGTGGGCTCCTCCACTTTCTTTATGACTCTTCGTGACATTATTTGGTCAAGTTCCCGCTTGAGTTTTACTTTTAGCAAAAGGAGTGGCAATTTTTAGTTTCTCCGGTGTTAAATATAACTGATGTATAAAATTGTAATTAATCATCGCTAATCTAGCATTAACCAATTTCCTAATACTATTCTGACAAATTTCCATCCAAGCTTCTTCAGCTATTATAAAACCTAAATCTTTTTCCCATTTCAACTTATCTTTATCCCAATCTTTTTTACTATCAATTTCTTGTAAAATACAATACAAATCAGATATATATCCCTTTTGTGGTATTGAAAGTACATATTCCTCAAAATTAGCATCAGGCAATAAAATCATATGTCGACCACATATCTGTTTTACAAAAGATCTTAATTGATAATACACAAATACGGAAATTCCACTAATATCGAATTTCCTTTGTAATTCATCAAAAGAACAAAAACATCCCTCAGAAAAACAGTCGGATAAATTTTTTATTCTCTTCCTTTCCCACTGTTTCAAAGTAATATTGGAGACTGTAAAAGGAACAAGTTGATTGTAATATAATGGCAGTCGTCCAGACCATTTATTTTTGAGCCCCAATTTATTAAGTTTACTTGTCCATAAGTTTAATAAATGCTCCAATGGACATCATAAGTTCGTAATAAATTTTTATTCCACTGAAACAAAAACTCATGAGAAAATTTTTCTGAAATAACCGCCGTTTCTATCTTTGCCCAACTGGGCGGATCATCCATATTCATTAATGCACTAAGAAATTTAAATTGAGCTGCTTCATAATAATGTTGAAAATTCGTAATCTTAAACCTCCAAATTGAAAATCCCACATCAACTTTCTCATCGCTACCCTTGGAAATTTTCCCTTCCATAAAAAGTCTCTAATTGCTTTATATAAATCCTTAAAAAAACTTTAATTTAAAAAACAAGGAATTGATTGAAACAAATATTGAATTCGGGGAAAAATATTCATTTTTATTGTATTAATCCTCCCTAATAGACCCAAAGGCAAATCCTTCCACTTAATCAAATCTAATTTAATCCTTTTTATTAAAGGAAGATAATTAATTGAATATAAATCTTGAAATTCCGTATTAACATTAATTCCTAAATATTTAATTTGTGTGGTCCACTTCAAATTTGTAATACTTTTATACATTGAATAATAATTTTTACAAATTGTTAAAATTTCACTTTTGGTCCAATTTACTTTATAACCAGATAATTGACCATAAATTTCTAAACATTCTTGAATTGCTGGTAAAGAAATACCCGGATCCACCAAATATAATAAAACATCATCAGCAAATAGATTAATCTTGTATTCCTCATTCAAAACTCTCATGCCTTTAACATTTTCATTTTGACGTATTAATTGTGCCAAAGGCTCAATAACTATAGCAAATAAAGCAGGTGACAATGGGCATCCTTGTCTAGTAGACCTTGTTAAATTAAAAGATTCTGAAATCTGCCCATTGACAGCAATTCTGGCCTTCGGACTATTATATAAAGCCTTTATCAATCCAATAAATGAAGAACCAAAACAAAATTTCTCAAGTACTTTAAACAAAAACTTCCATTCCACTCTATCAAAAGCCTTTTCTGCATCCAGCGAAACCACTATTGGATAATTCATCTGAGATTTATCAAAGTTATTAAATGCAAAATATTATCTGACGCATATCTATTTTTTATAAATCCCGTTTGATCACTATGTATTATTTTAGGCAAATATTGAGCTAATCGATTAGCCATAGCTTTTGCTACAATTTTATAATCTACATTTAACAGTGATATTGGTCTATAAGAAGAGACCTGTAAAGGATCTTTATCTTTTTTTGGTATAACTGTAATTATTGCATTGGAACAAGACTCGGGTAATCGAAAAGTATCATAAATTTGTTGTAGAACATCCTTATATATAGGAAATATATCAGCATAAAAAGTTTTAGAAAACTCTATAGAAAATCCATCTTCACCAGGTGCCTTTCCATTTAGCATATCTCTTATCGCCGTTTCTATTTCCTTTTCTGTAAAGGATTTATCTAACTCCTGTCTATCTTCTTGATTCAATTGTGGCAATTTAATATTTTTCAAAAAAGAATCTATAGCATCCTCAGTTACATCTTTACATTCCGAAGTATATAATTTTTTATAAAAATTACAAAATTCCTCATTAATTTCCTTTTGACTAAAAGTAATACCCGATTTCTTTCTAATTACAGGTATAATTCTAGATAATTGTTCCTTTTTTAACTGCCATGACAGAACTTTATGAGCTTTCTCACCCCATTCATAAAATTTATGTTTAGTTCGATTCATTAAACATTCAAACCGATAAGTTTGTAATTCATTATATTTAAATTTTAAATTAGTTAACTGATTCTTTTGCGTTTCAGTAGCATTTTTTTGAAATTCTTTTTCAGTAACAGTTATCTTTTTCTCTAAATCTTCAATCTCTTTAATTCTCTCTTTTTTTACTTTAGAAGCATAACTAATAATTTGACTTCGTAAAAAAGCTTTCATTGCATCCCACAAAACAAAATGACTAGAAACAGAATTACTATTATTACTAATAAAAACCTCAATTTGTTGTTTTAAATAACTAATAAATTCCGGTTTTTGCAGTAACATAGTATTAAATCTCCATCTTGGAGCTCTCTGAACTTCCTGTAAACTCTGATATTCTAATAATAATAATGAATGATCCGAAACCAATCTTGCCTTATAATCCACAGATGTAACCCTATCCTGCAAATGTGTTGAAATTAAAAAATAATCAGTTCTAGAAAAAGAATTATGTCGTGACGAATAAAAAGAAAAATCTTTCTCTGTAGGATTAAATCTTCGCCAAATATCAACTAAATTCATATCTGACATCATATTAGTTACTTGAACTGCCATCTTCGATTTCTTAATTACTCTTGGATACTTGTCCAATAAAGGCTCCAATACCACATTCAAATCTCCCCCAATCATCGCATTAGAATTTGATTGTCCAAGTAATAAAGACATATCGACAACAAAAGCTGTATCCACAACATTTGGAGCATAAACATCAAGCAAAGTCCAAGCTTCATTAAAAATTGTACAGTTCAATTTTAATAATCTTCCACCATTTTTCTCTTCCTTTTGTAACTGAAATGGTAAATTCTTGTGCACCAAAATTGCCACTCCTTTTGCTAAAAGTAAAACTCAAGCGGGAACTTGACCAAATAATGTCACAAAGAGTCATAAAGAAAGTGGAGGAGCCCACAGAATGGGTGAATTCAATGGTGCGTGTCAAAAAAAAGAACGGTGACCTATGTGTGTGCATGGACCCAAAAGACTTGAATGCCAGTATAAACTGCATGAAGATATCACAAAATCATCATTCATTTAGGTGCCTTCTTCACCTATCATGATCTTTGACCCTCTGAATTGTACTGGTGCCTCCCCATTCACCTTCGGTGAAGGCTCCATCTTTGAGTTGAGACTGTTGTCGATGTTGAGTTCATGATTATTCAAGGGAAAAATACTGAAGTGGTTTCCCATTGCCTTCTTCAGTTGCAGTGTCCATACTGGACGGGTAACCCTGGCCATTGATCAGCAGATTCATCTGCCCAGTGTTTTTAGTCTTACAACCATAAATTCCAATTTGTAGTGTCTTGTAAAAACCATTCACCACCTGCAACCCATGGCTTCACATGACCTTGTTTGGGAGGCTAAACAGGTACTACAGCTTACCCAACGATGACCTGTAGGTTATTGGATGGAAGGAGTGCCTTACACTTCCTTTAACTGAGAAATTGCGCAGCACTGACACCAACTCCTGTCAGAAGAGGCCCTTTGGAATTTCCTCGTCTCTGTAAGTGTTCCACAGGACAATGGAGCACATCATAGAAGACATAAATGGGGTATGTGTGTACCTGGATGACATGATCCTATAGGAATCCACACAAGAACAACAGAACGAGAGGCATCAAAATGCCATAACATATGGATTAAAGAAACAGAGAAAAATGTCAGTTTGGTGCGAAGGTAATTACCTTTCTGGGAGGTAAACTGTCAGAGGCAGGCATGGAGCCTGACAAGAGCAAGACGAAAGCAATTTTAGAGAACTCCAGACCCACTGAAAAAAAAAGGCGTATTGAGAGTACTGGGAATGATCAATTTCATTGGTAAATTCATACCAAACCTGTCTTCCAAAACAATGTACCTAAGGAAGTTGTTACAGGACAAATGTGAATTCAAGTGGATGGCCAACAACAGGGAAGATTGGGGACGACTGAAGACCATTCTTACTACAGAACCAGGGCTTTTGATGAAAATATATACAGATGCTTCAAAAGATGGAATAGATGTAGTCCCTGACTTACGACCGATGCGACTTATGACCATCCACACATACGACCGAATTGAAAAATATATATAAAAAAATTTAAAATTTACATGGTTTATGTTGTATTTGACAAACTCTAACAGGGATACAGGACATGTAAAAGCCAAAATGTGTGTACTTACCTTGTTAGTTGGCATTCTGGGGTCCTGGGGCTGGGCATGGTGTAGCGTAGATAAAAGCTCTCACACAACCAGAGGGAGAACAAATGCTTTTATTAGCTTTCAATAATGGATAGGGTTCACGAATAGGATTGAGGGGTTCTGGGTTTAGGTGGGAAACCAGGTAAATGGGGGTGGAGCCAGGAGGCGGGGCCAGTCATCAATATAGCAATTTTCCAGTGAATCCCAGTTCACTGCATTTACCCTTTCCTGCAGAATTAAGAGTCTGTGGATGAAGAAAACATGGGATCAGAAGCCATCAAAAGACAGAATAAAAAACACAATACAAACACTATTTACATATTTAGGCAGTCCGGGAGTCTGGAGCATCTTAGCACTGGGGGGCCTTGGGCACCTTGGTTCTCCTGGCCCCCTGTGATGGAGAAGTAATGGGATGGGGCTTCGGCTCGACAATGGTTGGGGGGGGGGGGGTTCACTCTCTTCCTGAACCAGATCCCCTGAGGCCCTGAGTGGGGATGGAGAGAAATAGCTCAGTAGCTCATGGGGCACCTGAGGCAATGGACCCTCTGTTCCAGTGGGTGCCAGGTCCCTGATGGAGATGGTGTCCTCCCTGCCATCTAGGTACTTCACATAGGCGTATGTGGGATTGGCGTGGATCGGTCTTGCTTCTCCTCATATGCTTCTTAAGAAGGACTGGACCAGGACTAGTGAGCCAGGCTGGGAGTGTAGTCCCCAATGCCGACCTTCTATTGAATGAAACAGAAGCTCGTGAAGAGTAGCATTGGTCGCAGTACTGAGTAGCGACCTAATGGAGAGGAGCGCGATTGGGAGAACATTCTGCCAGCGCAAGCCTGGAAGGCCTTTTTGCTTCAGTGCAAGTTTGATAGCCTTCCAGATCGTGGCACTCTCTTTTTCAACCTGCCTGTTCCCCCAGGGGTTGTAACTGGTAGTCCTGCTGGATGTGATGCCCCTCACCAGCAGGTACTGACGCAGCTCATCGCTCATGAAGGAAGACCCCTGGTCGCTATGAATATAGCTGGGATACCCAAACAGGGTGAAAATGGAGCCTAGGGCCTTCATAACTGACTAAGTGGACGTGTCTAAACATGGAATGGCAAACAGGAAGCGAGAGTACTCATCAAAGACTGAGAGAAAGAAGATATTCCCATTCGTGGAGGGGAGAGGCCCCATATAATCGATGCTAAGCCATTCGAAGGGCATGGATGACTTGATCAGATGCACTTTTGCAGGGCTATAAAAGTGTGGCTTGCACTCCGCGCAAACCTAGCATGCCCTGGCCATCTCCCTGTCTTTTATTGAATAAGGCAAATTGCAGGACTTTCCACCCGGAAAGGTACATTCTCGTCCACCGCGTGCATGGCAGATTTTGCAATGTAGCTTCAGAGGTAATTGAAAGCCGTTTGGGCTTCGGCCGAGAGGGGGAAAGTAGTGGCCTTTAAAAGTGGGCGAACCTTGTCGGCGTATTGAGGGACCCACTGGGTGTAATATGAGAAAAACCCCAGGCATCTCCTCAAAGCCTTTGTGCTCCCAGGGAGGGGGCACTCTAACAGGGGACGCATCCTATTGGGATCGGGGCCAATCATGCCATTCTCCACCAGTCTGCCAGTCGCGTAGTCCTGAATACACATTTGTCAGAATTGTGGAGAAAGCTCTGGAGATTTGCATCATGGTCTTCCACGGTGTGGCCACAGATGATGACATTATTGAGGTAGGGGAAGGTAGCCTTCAACCCATACTCATCCACCATCCTGTCCATCTGCCGCTGGAAGATAGATACCCCATTGGTAATGCTGAAAGGGACCGTTCACCTCAAATGCTGTGTACGGGTGGTCCTTGGAATGGATTGCCAGCTAGTGATAGGCAGCTTTCAGGTCAATAGTCAAAAAGACCCGATACTGCACAATATCGTTCACCATGTCTGAAATGCGAGGAAGGGGGTATGCATCCAGGAGTGTGTATCGGTTTTATAGTCAATTACTAGCTGGACTTATTTTCCCCCTTTACTACCTGCACGCGCTCTCCATAGGCAGGTGCTGGGTTTGAAGATCCCCTCCTCCAGCAGGCGCTGAGTCTCTGTCTTTATAGACTCCCTGTCTGCCATGCTGTACCTCCTGCTTTTGGTGGCAATGAGCTTACAGTCAGTCGGCAGAGAGAGCGGTGGTGGGGGGGGGGGGGGGGGGGAGTTGTGTGGTGATATGTAATTACACCACTAGGTCACCAGGGGTCATCCCGGTGACCTTGTATATAAAGCAGTCCAGAGCTACAGTCTAGCCTTCCAGGTTTGTCTTGCAGAGAGACAAGACTTCTCACAGCCTTCGCAGCCCCATAGCCTTCAGCACCCCGAGCTCCAGATCCAAACATCTGACATGACCAGGAAGCCTTCAGTGCACTCGGCACCCTCTTGCATTCAGTTCTGATACCTGGTTCCCCTTCAGTCAGTCACAAGCCAGTCTCCAGCAGTCCATAGTCTGGTTGAATCCTTTGACTGCAGTCGCCAGCAGCCAGAAGCCTGTGAGGGCTTCTTGCTTTGAGTCACCAACAGCCTGCTGTCTAGGTGTACTTCAACCTCAGAGCCCCTCGTTGGTCCACCGCCGTGGTCACCATACTGTGGGTCTCCTTTCTGCTTCTCCCTTTCATATTCTCATATGGGGGTGGTCTCCCTGTTTTCTGGTGTCCGGTGCCAGTCTTCTGCTTCCCCAGAGTCTGCAAACCCTCGAGGCCACTGCTGAATATAGGTGCTGCCATCTTAGACCCAGACCTCCTTCAGTTGCAATATTTTAAAATAAACCATCAGCTCCTTAAACAGGCCATTCCAAGCCTGTATGGAGCTGATGGGAGTTGGATTGGGCGGTTGGACCCCACAGGGGAACACTGTATCTCTGGTCCCCACTCTCCGCAGGTCCACACTAGTGACAGCAGGTTTTGGCTCCTCATTTAAGAAAGGATGTGCTGACTTTAGAAAGGGTTCAGAGGAGGCTCACAAGGATGATTCTGGGAATGAAAGGGTTATCATATGAGGAATGTTTGACATCTCTTGGCCTGTATTCACTGGAATTTAGGAGAATGAGGAGGGAATCATTGAAATTCATGACTTGTTCATGATAATAAATTCTGATTCTGATCTCATTGAAACAGTTCAAATGTTAAAAGGCATGGACAGAGTAAATGTAGAAAGGTTGTTTCCCATGATGGAAGAGCCTAGGGCAAGAGGGCACAACTTCAGGATAGAAGGTTTGTTGGGATGTGGAATAAGCTTCCGGTAGAGGTGGTTGAGGCAGAAATGTTATTTACATTTAAGGAAAGACTGGATAATTACATGGAGGGGAAAGGATTGGAGGGGTATGGACCAGGTGCTGGTCAGTGGGACTAGGAGGGTGGGGATTTGTTTCGGCATGGACTAGTAGGGCCAAACTGGCCTGTTCTGTGCTGTATATGGTTATATGGTTATAAGGGCGGCCACATAGAACAGAGGAATTTCTTTAGTGTAATTCTGTGGAAATAGTTGGATGTATTTAAGGCACAGATTGATAAGTTTTAGCCAGGGCATCAAATATTATGAGGCAGTGGGGCTGTGTCGGAATATGAATCAGCTCTTGATTGACAGGCGGAACAGACCTGATGGGATGAATAGCCTATTTCTGTCCCTATGCCTTATGGAATGGGAAGGCAGCACACAAACCAGGTCCCAATGAGTACAGGAATTGTAGCCCTGCGAGTCCCTGCACAGGAACTAGCCCCCATTGAGAACAGAACATCAGCGAGTGTGGCAAACGTCTCCTGGTGAGTTAGATGCCAAACCACAGGGATTCCCAAATAGTCAGACAGTTGGTTATCTGAGTCTTACTGTAATCAACTTGAATGAAATATGATCTGGACACACTTGGGTAATTTTCCACACTGGCAAGTAGATGGCAGTGTTGTCTGTACTTGAGTAATTTGGCTAGATCAGGGGTGTCAAACTCAAATTCACGGAGGGCCAAAATTAAAAACTTGGACTAAGTCGAGGGCCGAACTAAATATTTATTGAAAATTTTCAACAACATCTGCATGTTTTCTCTTCTTTCAACATATGTAATGTTAAACTTTTTCTTATTAAAATAAATGTTTAATAATAGTTTTGGATAAACTCTTTCCAGAAGCATTAACAAATGAGAAATAAAATATTCAATAAATAATATTTCTCTATAGAGGATTTGTCAAATGTTGCTAGTGTGCTGTCGAATAGTAAAATCTGAGGGCTATTGAGAATGTGGGAGAATAACATGATTCCTGAAACAATCAAATGGGTGACTGATTGTGGGCATGAACTCTAGCAGGGTTATTTGCCATGCCCTTTTTCCATTGGTACAGATATCCTTTGATTTACACACTTTTCAAGTTTTATGCCTAATGAGCTTGTATCCAGGTGCCGGACCATTTTTAACCAGGAATATATTTATCACTGTGACATGAAACTATTGGAAGATCGTTTTATCCTGAGATTAAAGTTCATAATACTTACTCAGGCCTGTGTGCGGGAGGGAGGGGTTTGCGGGCGATCGGGTTGGACAACGACAGTGCGGGGGCATCAGTTCTCGCTGCAGGGCAGCATCTCGGCGGATCAGCGGCCCCGTCACCGTGAGTCGCGGATCGGCCTGCGGCAGGGAGGGGGAGTGGGCAACGGTCCTGGCGAGGTCAGGCCCGAGGCCACCGGTTCTGGGCGCTGGGAAACGGCCTTGGCTTCCCCTGACACCGGCCAGGCCCCAAAACCAGAGTCCACGGTGAGACCCTGCAACGTAAACAGAGGAGGTGGGGGCGATTAGCGGGGTGACCCCAATGCATTCTGGGATTTATAGTATTAGCTGTGCATGCGCTATACTGCCGCGGCCGCCAGCGGGCCACCTCTAATACATTTTTGAAATGATCTTGTGGGCCAAATATAATTAAATCGCGGGCCAAATTTGGCCCGCGGGCCAGAGTTTGACATGTGTGCCCTATGCCATCGGAACTCTGTAATTAGTAAGGGATTGCTTAAGGTGGGATGTGAGTGGGAAGGAAAGGGTGAGAATCACTGCTCTAGACCCAATTGTTACTGAAATATTTTGCTTGAGAAAAATTGTCATTGGTCCATTTCCTTTAGCGTTCTGAAACCGTGCACATGACGAGTCAATGAGGGATGATTAAAGCAGTGGTCTTCAAACTTTTTCTTCCCACCCACAGACCACCTTAAGCAATCCCTTACTAATCACAGAGCACCAATGGCACAGGGACGCAAGTGGAAAGAAAAAGGTTGAGAACTGTTGTATTGTGGTAACTCCACCTGATTAGGTTAACTGTTAGGCAAGTGGTCAGAGAAGGAACCCCCCCACCCCAAGAAAGGCTTAAATCACAGGAACAAAATAAGCTTCCGTCTCACTGCTCCCAATCTTACACACAGTCCTGATGTGGAATGTGGGGTCGCAGCTCCACGTTCACCCGAGTTCAGGTGCTGTCTGTGTGGAGTTTGTACGCTCTCCCCTTGTCTTGGACCAACAGGTCGGTCGCCTGACGAAGGTACCCGAACCCCCAGTTGAAATGCCGGCGTCCGGGGCTGTGGAGGAATTGGCTGAGAAGAGTGCATTGCTCCCACCCCCCTCCCATGGTTGGAGAGGGATTAAACTGCGATCTCACGGCGCCGGGCTCGTCTCCAACAAAAGGAGCGGGAGGCAGGGTCCGCCGCGCACGGAGTGAAGGGGAAGGCATCGCCAACGAGACGTTCGGTCCGGCGTCGCCGCTGAAGCGCAGACCCAGCAAGGATGGTCCCCAACTCCAGCCGTGTCTGTGTGTCCGGGAGCCGGGCGGGCTGAGTGCGGCGCTCCGATCCCCGGGATTCGGGACTCTGAGATCCCTCCACACCTCCGGTGTCTTCATTTTCACCTTCAGTGTGCATGCGCTATACTGGCGTGGCGGCCAGCGGGCCAACTCTAATATATATTTAATATGATCTTGCGGGCCAAATATAATTATATCGCGGGCCAAATTTGGCCCGCGGGCCAGAGTTTGACATGTGTGGGCTAGATCTTTGGAACTACAGTTGGGATGTTGCCCAGTTGCCTTTGCTGGATCCATTGCTCTCAATTATTGACACCCTTTGCAGTGAACTGAATTGGCTGAAGACACAGTGGACTATCAATCAAAACATAATCTGTTGGAAGAACTCCGTGCGCCAAGCAGGGCCAGTAGGAGAAAAAGAATGGTCAATGTTTTGGACTAGAATCCATCAGGTTTGACCTGATGCCATGAAGGTTCATGGGGTTTACTGTCAATGTTAAGAGATATACTTGACTATGTACCAGCTGTGGTGAGTATGTCCTGATGATTGGACAGCATGTACCAACAGTCCAGCTTATTGTCTGTCAGTTATGATTCTGTAAGTAAAGCCACTTTCAGGTGGCCAGAATACCCGAATGTAAAGCCGCCTAAAATACCCCAATGCGGCTGTCGGGAGGCCACCTGAAAGCAGAAAACCTGTCCCTGAGGAGCACTTACTCAACCCATCTTGGGGAGGTATATTCTCCGCTTCTGAGTGCTCCCCCTAGGCACCTGAAAGCAGCAAGGCAAAGCAGCCAGTAGCTTTCAGGTGCCTAACAGGGGGTGGGCTGATGACAGTCAGCTGGCGATCCGTCAGGTGCAGGGAGGGGGGACTGTTGGAAGTGGGGAGGGGTCTGTCAGGCACTGCCCCTGCTCTGACTAAGGAGGAGACATTTGCTCCAAGGCACCTCTCCCCGCTGCGGACCTTTCAGGTGGCAGAACACTGCCTTCAGCACTGCCACCTGAACGTCCCTCGCAGATACCCGCAGCCGGCTCCAGAGCGCATTCTCCCAGCGATTCCACCTGAAAGCGGCTTAAGACTACAACAGGCTGTTGTAAAAGAAAACCCACTGAAGGAACTCAGCAATCCAAGGAGCATCTGTGGAGGCTGAGGGATAATCGACATTTTGGGTCAAAATTCTGCATCAGGACCTGAAACATTGGCTTTGCCTCCATAGATGCTGCTTGACTCACTGGGTTCCTCCAAGTGTTTGTTTACAACATCTGCAGCCTCTTATATCCACAGGCGTTGCTTAAAAACCTGATTCAAGGATTTTTTTCATGCTGTCATCAGACTCTAAAGTGGTCCTTTCATTGCTAAAAGTGCACAGTTTTAACTCATTGCCTGAATTTTGTCTTTGAAACACTCTAGCCTGCACTCTGATTTATTTTAATACTACATCCTGCACATTTAGTCTCACAATACACATTGCATTTAAGTATGAGTTGGTTTGCCTGGATACAATGCAAAACCACACATTTAATTGAATCTCGATACATGTGGCAATAAACAATTTCATTAAAATTAAAGCAACTAATTTAGATGTCAAGCCCCAGATGTCTATGGGGAGTTCGTTGTAAGTTTGACTGGGCTGGAATTGACATGACAGTGTTCCAAATCCATTGTCAAAGTCAAATGAATCTGGGTAGTTTTCATATAGCCAAATAGTTTGCTGCACTATTTTGGAAGACAGTCAGTGAACCTCATTGTATGGTTCTAGAGTCAATGGATCTGCAACGATGGGGAATTTTCTTAGCTGAACCATACAGAAACAGGCCCTTTGGCCCATCTAGTCTGTGTCCCATTGACCTGCACTGGGCCGTTGTCCTCCATACCTCTCCCATCCATGAACCTATCCAAATTTATGGGAGATTGGTGAACTTAATGAGTTGTTATGATAATTCCATCAATTCAAGATTACCATGACTGAAACAAGCTATGTATAATTCAGGTTCAAGTTCATTCGTCATCCGGTTATACCAGTACCGACAAAACAGTGTTCCTCAGTCCACGATGCAGAACAGTGCAAAACATGTGAACAGATATGAAACACGAACAAGAAAATGATACTTATACACACTACATATATACATCTATCAAAATAAATATTCTTAATAAATAGTAGAGTCATGAAAGTTATTTTAGCAGTCACTCGGCAGCCTCACTGCCCGTGGGAAGAAACTGTTCCTCAGCCTGGTGGTTCTGGCTTTCATACTTGTGTATCTTTGTTGTGATGAGAGTAGCTGAAAGGTGCTCTGTGGGAGTGGTAGGGATCCTGCCTGACTTTGTGAGCCCTCTTTAAACAACGATTCTGGGAAATCCTATCGATGGGAAGGGCGGCCCCAGTGATTCTCTCTATCACTTTTATGGTCCTGTGGATTGACTTCTGATTTGATGCACTCAGCAACCATACCTCACTATGATGCAGCTGGCCAGGACGCTCTCGATAGATCTCATGTAGAAAGTTGACTGAAAGGTGACCGGTAGCCTTGCCCACCTCAGTCTTCTCAGGAAATGCAGTCGCTGTTCTGCGCATTCCTGACAATTGAGATGTTAGGTGTTCAGCATAGGCCATTCTGAAGTGGACTCCGAGGAACTTGGTGCTCTCCACTACCGAGCTATTAATGTGTGGTGGAGGATGGTCATCCCTGGTCTTCCTGAAGTCTACAATAATCTACTTTGTCTTGTCCACCTTGAAATTCAGATTGTTATTCTCGCTCCATTTCACGAGATTTTCCAGAATGTTACAGAATAAGTTAATAAAATTATGATATATCTTAAAAGGGTAAGATTGTGAGGTTTAGTTATTAGGTCATATTTTGCAAACAAACATCTCATTTGCCATGGAAGAGCTATGCAAGAGTAGACTTCATGTCTGCAGTTGGCTTTGCAGAGACAATGGGGAGTGCTTGTGGGAGTTTCACAAGTAGGTGTTAATGGACCATTATGTTTGAACAGTGTCCAGGCTCAAGAACTGAGAAATCTTTTGCTGCTAGACTGGGGTCAGAGTTTTAAATTTCTGGTTGATGTTTGTTGTCCTAGGAGGACCTTGTGGTTTTGGAAACAAAGAGAAAACATCCATTTTTTGGGGGGGAGAGAGACAGAGTATTCTGCAGCAGTTTGAGGTGAAGGCTGCAAGTTGGCAGATCTGCTGAACGACTCCATTTCGAGACAGGTTTTGAGTTTGGAGTTCAGCCTATTCTAAATCTCTGTGGTCAATTGCAGAGGTTGTGTCTGGTTATTGTGTTTATCCTGGAATAGGGGAAAAAGAAGAACTCTTTGTGGTCACCTGGAAGAACCCAAGAGGAGGCAAGTTTTTTTGATAAGACCCTTCAGTTTGTGTGTGTCCAACGAACAACGAATATCTCTCTGAAACCAACAAATACCTTCCTGAGTGGCAAGAAGTTAAAGCACCAGAGCCTGGTGAATATAATAAATGTTTTATTTTGTGTATAGTGTGGAAGATTGCATGATACCAGAGAAGTGAAAAGTGAATGATTGGACAGTGAAAAAGAACTTTCCTTTAACATTCAACTTTCCTTAACATACATATGTGCTTAGAATTAGAAGGGGGTTATTTAGGTTAAGATAAGTTAATAGTGATAAGTTAAATATTGATCTTATTATTCTATATTAAGAAAATAAAACCAGTTTTGTTTAAGTAGCCATTGTCTTGGTGAATTTCTGTTGCTGGTGGTTTTTGAGTCCTTTGGGTTCGTAACAGTTGGGCGACCCATCATTGTTGCTGATGAGACCAACTATGGTCGTGTCATCTGCCACCCTGATGAATCTGTTGGAGTTGGATCTGGCGATGCAGTCGTAGGTCAGTAGCATCATTAGGAGCGGATTGAGCACACAGCTCTGAGATGCACCAGTGCTCAGTGTGATGGTGCTCAACGTTCTGCTGCCATCCAAGACAGACTGTGGTTTTTTCCATCAAGAAGTCCAGAATCCAGTTGCAGAGAGGGATGTTGAGTTCCAATGAGGACAGCTTCTTCAGCAACCTCTGAGTTATAATTGTATTAAACACTGAACTGAAGTCAATGAGCAGCAGCCTGGAATTTGAGGTACCGTTCTCCAGGTGGAACAGGATGGATTAGAGGTATAAGGCTATGATATTGTCAGTGGAACGGTTCTGTCTGTAGGCAAATTGAAATAGGTCCAATGTCTCTAGAGGTCAGTTTTGATGTGGCAGTCATTGAGGCCTGTTACTGTTGCCCTCTTTGGTACTGGGATGATAATGGCTGCCTTGAAACCTGTGGAGATGATGGACTGCTGCAATGATGTGTTGAAGATCTCTGTTAGGTCCTCCGTCAGTTGGTCAGCACAATCGTTTGGTACCGGGCTGGGCACGTTGTCTAGTCCCACTGCCTTGTGTGTTTTCACCCTGGATAGATTCTCCTCACCTCAGCTGCAGCTACACAAGGGACCTGTTTTTTAGGGGGAGAAGGAACTTTCTTTGTTGTCAACCTATTCTTCTCACCATGCAGAGAAGATGTTGAGTCTATTTGTGTGGTGAATCTATGTTGAGTTGTCAGTCTCTCATTATGCTTAGCCCTGCTTTATTGACATTGGACATGTATTATCTCTACCACTTAAGACACTCCCCCGGGTATAACTGTGTAGGCAGCCATTGTCTTTCATTATTGTACCACTAGTTTCTGCTAATAAAAACCATGATTACTGCTTGACTACACACCCTTCATCTTCTTCATTAACTGGCACTCAAATTTGGAAGGGAGGCATCGCTGTCCTTGACTCACAAGGTTTTGATACCTTGCCACATGTGTCGCATCATCGGTAACAATGATGAATCAGCTTACACAGAGGAGGTTGGAAGGCTCATAAAATTGTGCAAGAACAACCTGTGTCTCAACATGGACAAAACAAAAGAGATGATTGTGGATTTCAGATGGACATAGGTCAGCCATTCTCCATGACACATCCTTGGTTCCATTGTGGAGAGAGTGGAGAGCGCAAAGTTCCCTGGTGTGCATATAAAGGACAACCATCCTGGACTCATAACACCTCCTCATTAGTCAGGAAGTTGCAGCAGTTCCTATACATCCTAAGGAAGTTGAGGAGGGCAGGGCTATTGGCCCCTCATTTAGACAACTTTTTAAATGAGCATAATTGAAAGTATCTGTCTGGCTACATCATTGCGTGTTCTGGTATAGGATCTTTGAAACAGCTGAGATGATCACTGGGTTTCCCTTTCCATATTGACTTTTACCAGGAGCGTTGCTTAAATAGGGCTCAAAGAATTATAGAAGACCCTTTCCGTCCAGAACACAGTATCTTTCTCTCTCTACCATCGAGAAGAAGGTAAAAGAGCATCAAAGTCAGGACTGCCAAGCTTTGAAACTGCTTATCCCCACAGGCTGTGAGATTTATGAACAGTATCCTGTAACCAAGTAAATCATCCCAAAATATTTATATATATTTATTGTAAATTGTATCCTTATGTGTTTATTTTGTACTGTTGTCCGTGTGTGTATATGTGCGTGCACTGTTTCATCAGGTTGTATAAGTACAGTCAGATGATAATAAACCTGAATTGGATCTTGAATATGGTTCTGAATGTTGCGGTGGGAGAGCTGCCCTGTCAGAGAGATGGTGCTGAGCCAATGGTAGGGCTGCAGTTTTGCTAATGCACCATTAAGCACCTCACTGCAGCAATCCATCAATCCTGCAGGGTTCAAGACAGCCACGATACCAGTACCCAAGAGGGCAACAATAACAGGCCTCAGTGACTCTACCACCCTGTGAAATGCTTCGAGCATCTGGTGATGGAATTCATCAAAGCACACCTCCCAGAGATGCTGGATCCATTTCAATTTGTCTATAAAAGAAACCATTCCACAGACAATGCTACAGCCTTGTCCCTCCACTCTGTCCTGACCTACTGGGAGAATGACACCTCATACGCCAGGCTGCTGTTCCAATTAACTTCAACTCAGCATTTAATACGATCATGCCCCAGAGGCAGGTGGAGAAACTGTCCTCACTGGGACTCAACACCCCACTCTGTAACTAGGTTCTGGACTTCCTAAAGGAAAGACCATGGTCTGTCTGGGTCAGCAGCAGAATGTCGAGCACCATCACGCTGAGCACTAGCTCAACCAGCTCCTGTTCACGCTACTGACCCACGACTCCATCACCAGATCCAGTTCCAACAGAATCATCAAGTTTGCAGATGACTCAACAGTTGTTGGCTTCATCAGTAACAACACTACAGAGAAAAGATAGAAAATCTTGTGAAATGGTGCAAGAGAAACAACCTGAATCTCAACATGGACAAGATGAAGGAGGACCAGGAACTACCACCCTCCCCTACACATCAACAACTCTGTAGTGGAGAGCACCAAGTTCCTTGGTGTTCACTTAATTAGTGACATATCGTGGACACTCAACATCTCCTCACTTGTCAGGAAGACACAACACTGAGAAGACTTTCTGAGAAGACTGAAGTGGGCAAAGCTACCAGCTACCATTATGTTGACTTTCTACAGGCGCTTTATCGACAGCGTTATGGCCGGCTGCATCAGTGTGGTACAGTTGCTGCAGAGAAATCCACAGGACCATAAGAGCGGTGGAGAAGATCACTGGAGTTTCCCTCCCTCCTATCGACAAGATCTACTGGGATCGTTGTCTGAAGAGGGCACTCAAAACCATTGATGACCCCTTCCACTCCGCACACAGCAGCTTTCATCTCTTCTGTCAGGGAAGAGATACAGGTGTATCAGAGCCAGTACCACAAGATTGAGGAACAGCTTCTTCCCACAGGCTGTGAGAATGCTGAACGACCAAAGAAACTGCTATCACTAACCATCCGAGACTCTTATTTATGAAACAATATTTACTTATTTGTATAGATGAAGACTGTCCTATATATGTATTATTTGTCTGTACATGGGTTATGTCTGGTGGTGTGTCTGCATGTTTTGCACTGAGAACACTGTTCATTGGGTTGTGCTTGTGCAATCAGATGACAATAAACTTGACTTGACTAGATTAAACCCAGTCACAGCACTCTCTTTGTAGAAAGGCAGCATTCTCACCATCAGCTGGTCAACTCGGCTCTTGTGGGACCGTGCTATCTGCACACTGATGATCATATTACAACCACTGCATTTTCAAGAGGGCCTGATTTGAGCACCTTGGCTCTGTCTGCCACAATAGTGGGGATCTCCCAGTGGCCACCCATTTCAATTCCCCATCCCATTTCCTTCCTGACATGTCTGTCCAATGGTCTCATGTACTGCCAGACTGAGACCACCTGTAAATTGGAGGAACAACTGCTCATCTTCCGACTGGGCACCCTCCAAGGGCATTAATATTGACTTCTCTGGCTTTCGTTAAATACCCACCCCCTCACCATCCTCCATTTCTTCCTCCATCGCCGTTCCCTATCTCTGTCTCTCCATTCTGTCTCCTTTTGCATGAACTTGATAAATTCTTACCTCGTCCCATTATCACCTTTTGTTGGTCCGAATTCTGAGAGCTTCTGAGATTTCCTGCTTCTGACTTATTCTGGCTTATTCCTTGAAGAAGGGCTCAGGCCCCAAATGTCGGCAATGTATCTTTGTCTCCTATGGACGCTGAAAAGACCAGCTGAGTTCCTCCAGCATTTCAGTGTGTTTACTACAGTCACAGCATCTGCAGACTTTCGTGTTTCTCAGGGGGAATGTCCCTGTTGCCAGAGGCATGTCCCAGTTACCAGGGGGCATGTCCCAGTTGCTGAGGTGTGTCCCAGTTGCTGGGGGTGTGTCTCAGTTGCCAGGGGCGGGTATCAGTTGCCAGGGCATTGCCTCAGCCCAATTGCTCTGCTTGGAGTCAGAGAGTACTCAGTTGCCAGGAGCATATCCCAATTGAAAGGGGGCGGGTCCCTGATGCCAAGGGATGGTCCCAGTTATCAGAGGGTGGGTCCCAGTTACCAGAGTGCAGGTTCCAGTTACCAGGGTTGTGTCCCAGTTGCCAGGGGATGGGTCCCAGTTACCAGAGGGTGGGTCCCAGTTACCTGGGTTGTGTCCCAGTTGCCAGGGGATGGGTCCCAGTTACCAGAGGGCAGGTTCCAGTTACCAGGGTTGTGTCCCAGTTGCCAGGGGCGGGTCCTAACCAGGGGGCCAGTCCCTGTTGCTGGGGGGCGTGTTCTAGTTACCAGTGGGCAGGACCGCGGCCCCATCGGTCCGCCCGGTAGCCGGAGGCTGCTCGGGGTTCCACCGCCGCGTCCGTTCCGTTAGGGTCTGGTTCGCGGTTTCACCTCCTGCCGCAGCTGCCACACACTTCGTGGGACGGGTTTCCGGCGCGGCACCCGGACTGGTGGCTCCATGGCGGGCGCGGCGGCGGCGGGGCTGCGCTCCCTCCTGTGCGCTCTGCTGGCGTTCGGGGCGCTCACACCGGCGGCGGGGAGGACCCTGGCATTCGTCAACCTGGTGAGAGCGGGTCGGGGCGGACGGAGGGAGGGAGGGAGGGAGGGGCGCATGGGGCCGGTGTCAGGGACCACCGAGACCATGATCGGCTCACCTTTCGGATCGGGACCATGAACGAGGCGGGAGAGAGGGGGAGCGGGAGAGAAGTGGGAGGGGGGGTGAAGAGGGGGAGTGGGGGAGCGGGAGGAGGGGCGGGAAAGAAGGGGAGGAAGGGGGCGGGGGAGAGGAGGAGGGGGGCGGGGGAGAGGAGGAGGGGGGCGGGGGAGAGGAGGAGGGGGGCGGGGGAGAGGAGGAGGGGGGCGGGGGAGAGGAGGAGGGGGGCGGGGGAGAGGAGGAGGGGGGCGGGGGAGAGGAGGAGGGGGGCGGGGGAGAGGAGGAGGGGGGCGGGGGAGAGGAGGAGGGGGGCGGGGGAGAGGAGGAGGGGGGCGGGGGAGAGGAGGAGGGGGGCGGGGGAGAGGAGGAGGGGGGCGGGGGAGAGGAGGAGGGGGGCGGGGGAGAGGAGGAGGGGGGCGGGGGAGGAGGAGGGGGGATGGGGGAGGTGATATTGGGCAATTGAAAGGAGGAAGGTGGATAAAATAGTGGGGGGGGCGGGCAGGTATAGGTTGGGTGGAAACTGTGAAACCCATTGGAAAACCCAAGGTCTGTGCCGTGGGGTTCAAGGGCAACCAGGAGGAATCAAATAGAATCCTGACCTGCCCTTTTTACACTCATCAGGGACTTCTCTGACCCCACAAAAGGACTGGCTACTGTGCACTAGTGCATTAGTGAATATTTACGATCTATCTGGATTATTTTTTGTGTATTTATTGTCTCTTTAGAATCGGAATTTATTGTCATGGGCATGTCACAAAATTCATTGTTTTGCGGCAGCTCACAGTTCAAACGTTTCCATAAACTACATTTTAAAATAAAATAGTGCAAGAAAAGAAAAAAGAGGTTCCTTGACTATTCCGGAATCTGATGGCAGTGGGGAAGAAGGTGTCCTTCTCCCGCTGAGTGCTCGTGTTTAGGCTCCTGTACCTTTTCCCCACGATGGTAGTAGTGTGAATGTCGCAGGCCAAGTTAACAGCCCTCTAAAGATTTTTTTCCCTGTCCTGAGCATTGGCACCTCCATACCAGACTGTAGGCCCTTTCACAAGGCAAAAAAATCCCTCGCGTTAGAAAACGTAACTTCATGAATGCTCCCCAACTGGCTCCAAGCCGCCGACTCCAGTCCCTCTCCGAGGTAGTGCCAGCGGCAGAGGGAGCGCTCCGCCAAGCATCATGAATGTACTCTGGCTGGCTAGAGGCAGGCCAATGACATGGTGACACTCAGCTCTGTGACTCATCTCACTTTTCTTTCTCCCACCCACTCACTCACGCCTCTCCCTCCATGACCCCTCAGGGCAGGGGTGGCTGACGGGGGCCGTCAGGGGGCAGCTGGGGTGGGCTGTAACACCCCGCTGGCCGCTCCAACCTCAGCAGGCTGCTTCAGCCTTCAGGGTTGCTTATTGGTGCCAGCAGCTCAATAAGAGGCAGAGCATTGGCCATCTACCCATAATCTCTCACACAGCTGGAAGCGTTCTGAGAAACGCAGAGCGGTTCTGGCTGCGTAGGGGATTATGGGTTACAGAGTCAGCCATTGCTCAGTGCTTATGTATGGCACCAGTGGCCACACCTCCTGAACGCCACATCAACAGCCCAGCTGCTTCCAGGCTGAAAAGGGAAATCAGAACAGGCTTTTCCGGGCCTGCACAAAATGGCAATAAATACCTTTTCTTTTGGGTTTTAGCTAGTCTCCATGCGGAGGCTGACTATGAAAAGGCCTTGTGATGCAACCAGACAGAATGCTCTGCACAGTACACCTGTAGAAAATTTTGAGAATTTTTGGTGACATAATGAATCTCCTCAAACTTCTAACAAAGTATAGACACTGGTGAGCCTTCTTCGTGATTGCATCGACGTGGAGGGTCTAGGACAGATCCTTGGATACCTAGGAATTTGATGTTCTTGACCCTATCCCCTGCTGAGCCCTCAATGAGGACTGGTTCATGTTCTCCTGAAGTCCACAATCAGTCCCTTGGTTTCGCTGATGTAGAGTGAAAGATTGTTGCTATTGACGCCACTCAATGAGCTGATCTATCTCCCTCCTGTACACTTCCTCATTGCTGTTTACAACAACCTTGGTGTCATTGGCAAATTTGTAGATAGCATTTGAATTGTGCCTTACCACACAGTTATGGGTGTAGGGTGAGTAGAGCACTGGGCTAAGTATGCATCCTTGAGGTGCATCTGTTTGATCGTCAGTGAGGAGGAGACATTTTTTCCAATTTGTACTGACTATCGTCTTCCAATGATGTAGTCAAGGATTCAGTTGTAGAGGCCCGGAGTTTGGAGCTTGTTGACCAGCAATGAGGGAATAATAATATTGAAGGCTGAGCTGTAGTCGAGGTAAGAGTTGCTGTTGTCCAGGTGATCCAGAGCTGAGTGGAGGGCCAGCGATATTGCGTCTGCTGTGGAGTGATTTTGATGGTAGGTGAATTGCAGTGGGTCCAGTCCTTTGCTTAGGTACATGTTAGTTTTGGCCATGACCAACCTCTCATAGCATTTCATCACAGTAGCTGTTAATGCTACTGGGTGATCATCCTTGAGGCAGCTTTTCTTGGGTAATTGATGCCCTTTTGAAGCAGGTTGGAGCCTGCGACTGCAGCAATGAGAGATTGAAGACGTCCATGAACACTTCGGCCTGTTGGTTAGCACAAATTTTCAATACCTGCCAGGTATGCCGTCTGATGCCTTGCAAGGGTTCATTCTCTTGAATGATGTTCTGACATAAATATAAATTTGCCAAGATCCCCCTGTACATTAATGCTTCAAAGGTCCCTGGCATTTATTGCATATGTCCAGCCAATATTAAATGGCTCAAGTGTAGTATCTCATACTTGTCATAGAGGCATACAGCCTGGAATCAGCCCCCTTGGCAGTAAAGAGAAATTGGCCGAATACAAACCAGTTCTCATCATGGGGTCAGCAGTGGAAAGGATTAAGAACTTCAAATTCTTGGGTGTCACCATCTCTAAGAATTTGTCCTGCAGCCTTCCTGTTGATGCAATTACAAAGAGGACTTCCCGGTAGCTTATACTTCATGATAAGTTTGCAGAGATTTGGTATGTCACCAAAGACTCTTGCAAACTTTTACCAGCGTACTGTGGAGAGAATTCTGACTGCTTGCATCATTGCCTAGTATGGAGGTGCCAACACTATGGACAAGAAAAAACTACAGAGGGTTTTTAACTTGACAAGCACCATCGCAGAAATCAGTCTCCACTCCATCAAGGACATCGACAAGAGACGGTGTCTCAAGAAAGCAGCTTCTATCATCAAGGACCCTCACCACCCAGGCCATGCCTTGTTCACATTACTACCATTGGGTAGGAGGTACAGGAGGCTGAAGGCAAAGATTCAGTGGCACAGGGACTGCTTCTTTCCCTTCTCCATCAGATTTCTGAATGGACAATGAACCACAGATAATACCTCACTTTCTCTTATTTTTACATTAATTTATCTATTTTTTAAATGTTACTTTTTAGTAATATCTGCACGGTGATGCTGCCATGAAACAACGAATTTCGTGACATGTTCACGACAATAAATTCTGATTCTGACGTGCACCTGCCAACCAAAATGCTCCCCACATTCCACTTTTACCTGCCTTTGTTTGGCCCATATCCCTCCAGAAGACTGGAAAGTGGGGGACCTGGGAGAGCAGAGACTGGAGACAAAGCGATCCTCCGGGGGGTACAAGTGCCTGGTCCTAATGCTGCTGGCTCCATACAGGCTTTAAATAGCCTGTTGAAGGAGCCAACGATGTTTGCAAGTGAAAACCTGCAACTGCAAGGCCCATGCCCAAGATGGCGACAGCGGCCACGAGGGGTTTCAGATTCTGGGGACCAGCCGAGCGGACAGATGCAGGGCTCCAGAAATTGGGTTAATGCTCTCCTTGAGATGGAGAGGCAAAGGAGACGACGCTACAGGACTGACCATGGCAGCAGACAAGCGAGGAGCTCAGCGACTAAGTGGCCCCACACAGGGCTTGAAGTTGGGGACCTGCATGGGCTGCGGGCTGCTGGAGACTGACTCATGGGAATCAGATATTGAAGCTGGGATTTGAAAGGATGCCGAGGGCGAGAGGGGCTCCCGAATGGCCTCGGGCACTGAAGATGTTCCTGGAGGTTTGGATCTGGAGATTGGATTGTCAATGAATCGAACAGGAGTCTGTACGGCTGCAAAGGCTGTGGGAGTGCTGGACGCAAATCCATGGACACTTAGTGACCCTGAAGGGAGCCTCTTTTGCTTCTCTTTCTCCTATTGTTATGGGCGCCGGACTAATGGCACCTCTTTGCCTTATGGCAGACAAACGTTGATCATGTATATTATATTTTTCATGTATTATGATGTGACAATAAAAGGAAAGTTGAAGGAGTGAACACAAAAATCTGCAGATGCTGTGATTGTAGTAAAAAGACAAAAAGGTTGGAGGAAGTCAGCAGGTCTCACAGCGTACACATGAAGGTTATCAGAGTCAGAATTTATTGCCATGAACGGCTCACAAAATTTGTTGTTTTGCAGGTGCCAAAATTGCTTTAAATTACATTTTAAAAACAAATTAACGTAAAGAGGAGAAAATTGAGATAGTATCCATTCGGAAATCTGATGGCGGAGGGGAAGAAGCTGATTTGTACTGCTGGGTGTTCATCTTCAGGCAGGTACACAATCCTTTATCTGGAACCCTTAAGGGGCAGTGTGTTCTGAATTTCGGATTTTTCCGGATTTCACAGCAAAAGTCAGCTGCCCCGGATTTAAGCCCACCCGAATTGTGCTGCCGTACCCACCCCCTTCCAGTCACGCTGCCCTCTCTCCTCCCCCGCCCACCCGAGTCGTGCTGCCCTCTCTCCTCCCCCGCCCACCCGAGTCGCAATGCCCTCTCTCCTCCCCCGCCCACCCGAGTCGCGCTGCCATCTCTCCTCCCCCGCCCACCCGAGTCGCGCTGCCCTCTCTCCTCCCCTGCCCACCCGAGTCGCGCTGCCCTCTTTCCTCCCCTGCCCACCCGAGTCGCGCTGCCCTCTCTCCTCCCCCGCCCACCAAACCTAGTCACGCTGCTGTCTCTCTCTCTCTCCCTCTGCTGTACCAGCACCAGGAAAAATATTGCCGGTTTTTGGAACTTTCTGGATTTTAGATGTCCAAATAAAGGATTGTATACCTGTAGTAGCAATGAGAAAAGGGCATAGCCTGCGTGGTGAGGATCCTTGATGTCAGAGGCTGTTTCTTGAGACACTGCCTTTTAATTCAGGTGCCTGCCTGCTTTTTACTCATACCTGAAGAAAAGCTCATGCCCGAACCATCAGTTCGATAACTTTGCCTCCTATGGATGCAGTAAGGTCTGCTGACTTCTTCCAGCATTTCTGTGCTTTTACTTCATCCGTCTAAACCTATCCAATCCATTTATCTGTCAATAATCTTTCATTGTCATGTCATAAAACACAAAATATATTATTACACAAATGTCCCTTCGTCTGCTGTAAGGCAGACAAAGAGCCACTATTAGTTTTGCCTGGTTCCGCTTACAGCATGGTTAATGCAATGGTTTCACAGAGCTAGCAATACAGTTTTGAATCCAGTGCTCTCTGGAAAGGAGTCTGTACATTCTCCCCATGTTTGCATGGGTTTCCTCAGTGTGCTCCGGTTTCCTCCAAACCTACACTGGGCGCTCGTGGGTTAAAGGCTCGTGGCTTGGAAAGGTCTGTTACCATCTGAATGAAATGAAATCTTTAAAAAAAAATCAAACCAAAAGAAAGTCCCTTCAGAGACGTTGTGTGTCTGCAGATTCACCTCCATCTCTCCTGCAGCCTCTGCAACTGCACAGAACCTGCTCTATCAGTTAGCAGCCCGACCTCTGAACCCAAACCTCCAATGTAACCAGGAAGCCTTCAGCGCCCAAAGCCGTTTAGGAGCCTTTCTTGCCTTTAGCACTCTCTCAAATCCTGATTCCGATACCTGGTTCCCACGAGCCAAGTGGCATCTGTCCAAATGTTTCTTAAACATTGTAACAACACTTGCCTCATCCAGTAGTCCCTTCCATTCATTTTCAATTCTCTGTGTAAATAAATAAAAATTTCCTCTTCGGTCCCTGTTTAATCTCTCACACCCCTCACCTTAAACCTGTGTCCTCTGATTACCCTACACTGGGCCAAAGAATCTCTGTTTTTCACCAGTTTTATTCCTCTCATGATCTTGGATTCCTTTATGAGGTCACCCTTCAGTGGTCCAAGGAGTAAAGCCTCCACCTGCTCAACCTCTCCCTAATGCTCAGGCCCCTGAGATTCAACAACATGCCCAAAAATCTCCTCTGCACCCCTCCAGGTTGACAGCATATTTCCCGCAGCATGGTGACCAAAATGGAACACAATAGTCCAAATGGGGACTCACCAACGTCTTGCACAACTACAACATGACCTCCCAATCTCTGTACTCAATACACTGACTAATGAAGGCGAAAATGCTGAAAGGGTTTTTGACGACCTGATATATCTGTGATGCCATTGCGGAGACCATTTTCTGCAAACGTTTTCCAATAGTTTCCTTATTGCTGACATGAGTCTCACAGGCTTGTAGTTTCCTGGCGGAACCCTGCCACCCTTCTTGAATAAGGGATCAACATTAGCTCGCCCCCATTCTTCTAGTACCTCACCCTTAATTAAAGATGATGCAAAAATCTGAGGCATAGCCCCCAGCAATATCTTACCTTAGCACCCTGGAATAGATTTCATTGGGGAATTTGTCCACCTTAACACATGTCATTATGTCAACACCTTGATCTTTCCTGATACACACAAGTTTCAGTATACAGCTTCTCTGACTCTCTTTCTCCCTGGTGAATATTGAGGCAAAGTATTTGTTCAGGACACCACGAGGAATTCCCCTTTGGTCCTTGGCATTCCACTCATTCCGTAGCAACTCTTCAAGAATCCTTTATTATCATGTAATAATACAGAAAATCTTATAACATTACACAAGATTTCCTTTGGCCTGCAGTAAGGCAGATAAAGAGTTGCCATTTGTATTGCCCTGCACCCCTTACAGAAATAGAGAAAGAATAACAAAAAAACGTATTTTCAGAGTCATTGATTTGTCTCCTGCAGCCACTGCAACTGCATAGACCCCTGTTTGATCCATTGGGCAATCTGAGGTCTAGATCCAAACCTCTGATGTGATCTCTGATATCTATATAAAATGTTTGCAATTCTAGTCTCCAGGACTATTTCATGTCCCTTCTTTTGTACTCTTAATTGTTTTAAGATCTCTTCCATATCCTCTATCACCCTCAAAGAACTCGTTTGCTATAACAGACATGGGTTCACCAGTTAGTCTTTCCTGTGCTCCCTTCCCACTCATTGATGCCCTGGTTCTTGCACTCCCTTTCAACTCAAGACTTAATGGAACATTTCTTATAGCCCTGTGTAATAACTCAAAATGAAAGAAAAGTTATTTTAAAGTGTGTTGGGGTAGTATTTGACTACTCGTTTGGAAAATCTGCAGGTGTGGCACCACTGAATTCCTGAGCACCCCAGGGTTATGGAAATTTTAGTGTACAGGACAACTTTCCACATTACTGTGTAGATGTTTGGCATTTGAGTAGATTTGTGTTTAGGAAGGACTCAGAAGAATATGGACCAACGCAGGCAAAAGTAAGTAGTCCAGAATGCCAATTGTCGGCATGGACGCATTGGCTAAAGAGCCTTTTCCATGACTCTGTGTCAGAGTTTGAACTGTACTGGAATCGTCTGGCTAGAGCTGCAGCCAGTTCTGGAGTGCATGCTTTCAGTACTGCAGCTGGGATGTGTCTGCTCTTGAAGGTTAGCTGATATTGATTGTAGCATACGTGTTTCATGTGGCATCTGAAGGTTGCCATTTAGTTGAATTTGGTGGTGCTCTTCAGGATTTCTTGAAAGGTTAAGATTAGCTGATGGATTTGTTGCTATCTCCTTCAGAACCTGGCTGATTTGGTCACTGAGCCAGTGTTGGTGATCCTCCCACTCACATCCACTCCTAGTGCTGCTTCTAAGTCTTGAAAACTTGTATTTCAACTGACTGAGGTGATGTGGAATTGAATTGTTTATTATTTGCATGTACTGAGATAGTGAAAAACTGATTTACTGTCCAGGCAAGTCAGTCTCCACACAGTACAACAAGTGGTGCAAGATTCCTCCTGGCTCAACATGGCTGTGGCTGGTCCCCTGCTATACGTCCATGATTGTGTAGCTAATCTATAATGCAATCTAAATTCACTGAAAACACTACTTTTTTTTGCCAAATATAGGCTAGAGTTTGAAAATCTGGTGGTGGTGTGCCAGAACAACAATCTTGCTGCTACTGTGGACTTAAGGAAGGGGAGGCTGAGGGGCCATGTACCTGTCATCTTTGATGGGATGGCAGTGGGGAGGGTTAGCACCCTTGAAGTTCCTCTCCTGGAGCCAGCACACCGAGGCAACTGTGAAGGCAATTTTGCTCAGGAATGCAAATCTAACCAAGTGTATCATGGATACTGGCCTTCCATCTCTGAGATCAATACGAGGCGCTGCCTCCAGAAGGCAGGCAACATTGGTCACAATCTCTTCTCACTGCTAGCTTCAGGCAGAAGCCTGAAGTCCAGCAACTCTTCGTTCAAGGGCAGTGTTTTCTCCAACAGCATCTTGAGCCTCCCTGGGCTACCCAAACTCTCACCATAAACTAGTCCAGGACCTCCAAAAATGGGTTTGTACTATTGATTGGCCACTTGTTTGGCTGCAGAAAGTAAAAGGTTTGGTGTAAGAAATGAAACAGACAAGTCTGCAGACATCATGGTTGAAGTAAAAACACAAAGCTGGAGAAACTCAGCAGGTCAAGCCATGTCCTTTATATGGCAAAGGTAAAAATACAGAACCCATGTTTTGGGCTAGAGTCCTTCCTTGTGTATATAAGGAATTCTCAGTTCTCATTAAAACAGTGGTTCAATAAAATAGAAAGGTATGTGTCACATAAGACAGAAGTGGAAAAGGGCCAGGCATCATCTTGAACTAATGGGAGGTTTATTCAATTGTCTGATAATACACACCACCAGATTTAAGGTGTTTTCAAGCACCGGTATCTTCTGCACAAAGGGAGGGGGGAGATGATACTGTCCTTTAATATGCTGGCTGCTCTCCTCCACAATCTCCAACAGTATCAGAGCACCACAGGGCTGTGTTCTTAGCCCCTGCTCTACTCTCTATACACCCATGACTATGGCTCAGTACAACAATAACACCATCTACAAATTTGGTGACAATATCACAGTAGTGGGCTGTAGTTAAAAATAAAAGGTTGATGAATCAGCACACAGGAAGGAGAGGGAGAACTCGGCTGAATGGTGCACCGGCAACTACCTCACACTCAATGTCACCAAAACCAAGAAATGGATTGTAGACTTTAGGGGATGGGGTGGGGGGTGGGGGGGGTGGGGGAACAGTGATCAGAGGTGGAGAGGGTGAGCAAATTTAAATTCCTGGGAGTCGCTATCTTAGAGGACCTTTCCTGGACCCAACGCATGAATGTCATCGTGAAGAAAGCAGATCAGCATCTCTACTTCCAAAGGAGTTTGAGGAGGGTTGGTATGGCATCGAAAACCTTGGCAAACTTCCACAGATATGTTCGTGGAAAGTGTGCTCACTGGCTGGAGCTTGGCCTGGTATAGGAACATTGATACTGCTAAGTAGAAAGCCCTGTAAAAGGTAGTGGACACAGTCCAGAACATCACGAGCAAAACCCTCCCCACCATTGAGAAAATCTACACGGAACGTTGCTGTCAGTGAGCAGCAGTAATCCTCAAGGATCTACACCACCCAGGATGACTCTATTCTTGGTGCTGCCATCAGGAAAGAGGAATAGGTGCCACAAGACACACACCACCAGGTTCAGGAACAGCTGCTCCCCCTCCACCATCAGACGCCTCAACAACAAACCCAATCAGGGACTCATTGAAGGGCTCTTGCCTCGCTCATTACTTTTTATTAAAACCATTGTATATTTATTTTCTGCATTGCACAGACTGTTTGTTTACATTTCTCTCTTTTGTAAATGTATCTTTTTGTACAGTTTTTGCCCTACCAATTAGAAATTCTACCGCGCCTGCAGGAAAAAATTCTCAGGGTTGTATGTGTTGTCATGAGGTGAAGGTATCATCGATGGAGGGGAGGTTAGTTTTTGTGATGACTCGAGTTGAGCTTACAGCTCTCTGCAGTTTCTTGCGGCCTTGGGCAGAACGGTTCCTGCATCGAGCTACAGTGCAACTTGGGAGGATACTTTCCACGGCGCATCTTTAAAAAGATCTGGTTTACTTGTCAGTATTTGCCCAAGCTTCTAGATGGCTCACAGGGCTAACAACTTCTGTCTGTATCACTTCTGTAACATCCTAACAGGATGCAGTTGTGATGAAGAGATTTGTGAAAGATTCATCTAGAAGAAGTAAGAGGTGGATATAGGTGGAAGGGTAGAAGAGAAAGAAGCTGAGAAGTGATAGGAGAGAGGGCTGAGAAAAATAGCTCCCTGGTTGCTGGGTGGGGAGAAGATAGGAGCTGGAAGTAAGGAGATAGTGAGGTAGGGAAAGAGAGAGACTGGGGTGTAGGGGGGTGGGGCTAACAGAAAATGGCAAACTTGATATTCATGTTGTCTGGTTGGAGACTGCCAAGATGTAATAAGGTGCTGCTCCTCCAATTTAAGGGTGATCTCGATTTAGCAGTACGTGAGGCCTTGGACAGATGTCAGTGTGTGGAATTAAAATGGTTGGGGACTGAGAAGTCTTTGCTGTTACAGCAAAGGTGCTCAAATGATCTCCCAGTCTGCATTACCTCCATCCAGAATGATACCATTCTACCGCTGCTCTCCATCTTTTAAGGGCCAGCCAATTCTGAGATAATTCTTGATCATTTCTTGATGTGATGTCTGTTCTTTCCTCAAAGAACGTGGTTTTTTTTTATCTGCTCTACTTTTTACATTAAAGATATAACAAATAGATATGGTGAAAGGTTAGTCACTGAGTATATTCTGCCTTGAATATATTTAGTGTCTGAACGTTTGGCGCTTCTGAGAATTCTAGAGATTTACTGCCCTCTGAGTGAAGAAACTTCTCATCTGACCTGAATGTCTGTCCCTTTATTTTAATACAATGAACTCTGGTTCTCCATATCCCAATCAGGAGAAAGACCCACCTGATCAAGAGTATAGGCCCAGTCTATGGATTTATTTTTTGTTTGCCAAACTGGCCAACCTAGTAATCCAATTTGCAATGCAACCCACGATGTGCAGTGTGGTCAGTGCGGCGGGGTCAGTGAGGCGCGGCCAGTGCCGCACGCTTACAGTGCCAGTGACGTTGGTTAGAATCTGTCACTGTTTGTAAGGAGTTTATGTGCTCTCCTTGGATTTTCTCCAGGTGTACCAGTTTTCTTTTGCATTTCAAAGGCCTATGGGAGTAGTCAGTTAACTGATCAAGTGTAATTGGATAGCAAGGGCTTGGGAGCCATAGGCCCTGTTACCGTGTGGCATCTCTGAATTTACAGAAAAAAAGTAGGAGACCAGATGTCCAGAAATGCCTCTCGCGTGTGAATTTGTATGTAATAAACCTTTATAGTTGCTTTTTGTACCTGTATGTTAAAATTCTAGGATTTACATAAAAGAATGCTTTCTTTGAACGTGGATACCTTTCTATATTTTTCTCTAAGGTACTCTGTAGATTTCTTTGCAGTTTTATGTCATTTGCTTTTGACCTTTCTGTGTCTGCATGAAGCCTCTCTGCATCTTTCAGATAACCCATTCTGCTAGCTAGTTAGGTATTATCAGTTATCTTGGACTTGTAACACATCTGCCCTCCAACCTATTTATTAATTATAGATTGTGAACACTTGAGGTCAGTAAGACTGATCCTTATGATACCATTGGCCATAGCTTCCTAACTCAAAAATCGATCCTTTATTCTTCCTCTCTAATTTTTGGCCAATCCTCGGTCTGTAGATTGGAAATGGTTCATTCTAAGTATGGTGAATGATTTCTTACTTCTAATTTAAAAAAAATTAGGCTGCAGCCCAATTACGCCCAATTGACCTACTTCCCCCGGTACATTTCGAACGGTGGGAGGAAACTGGAGCACTTGGAGGAAATCCACACAGACATACAAACTCCTTACAGACAGCTCAGGAATTGAACCCCAGACCCGAGCAGTAGCATTGCGTTAACCATCCTGCTCTTTGAAAGACCTTTACAAAGTGCAAATACAAATAGCTCCTCTTTACCTAAATGGTTTGTTACAATCTCTGGCAGAATTGTCAAACATGGTTTCCGTAAGACCACAAGACATAGGAGCAAAAATAGGCTGTTCAGCCCATTGAGTCTACCCCACCATTCAATTGTGAAATGATCAATTTTCCCATGCAGCCCCACTGCCTGGTCTTCTCCCCATAACCTATGATGCTCTGTCTAATCAAGAACCTAGCAATCTCTGTCTTAAATCCACCCAATGACATGGTTAACAAATTCCTCAGATTTACCACCCTCTGGCTGAATAAATTCCTCTGCATCTCTGTTCTAAGCAGACACCCTTCAATCTTGAATGCCCTTTTGTCTTAGACTCTCCCATCAGGGGTGTGAGAGATGGGAAAATTGACCTAAAATTATGAACATGGAAGAAACTAAAGTTCATCAGTAAAATGGCTGAAACCAGTTCAAACAGGATAAGCTTGGGGCTTAGGATGCAGGAAAGCAGAGTCAGCACGATTAACATAAGAATCTTCTAGTCTTTGTGACAAGACCATAGGACTAAGATAAGGAATGGTAAGGTACAATAGAATGTAGGAAGTTGAGGTAGTCTGGATCAGATAAGGGTCTCCTAGCCCTGGACAGAAGTACCAAGTCATACATTTCTAATTAGCTAACCATACACAGATTTATACATATGAAATTAGCCAACCCTAGATAGAATGAGTCAACTCTGCATATCAAGAGACTGTAGCCCCGAGAATCAGGAAGGTGTGAATAAGGACAATGACATGAAGGGACACCGACAGGATACCCCCCCCTGGTCCTCCAAGTGTACTGAAATTGCACGTAGGCAGGCAGGATTGCCTAATGCCAAACCTCTCCAGCAGGAGGCAGAAGAATGTAAGGGGGAGGGTATTCCTACACTGAAATCAACTGTATAAAAGTTGGGTGAGCCCCAGTATGTGTGTGTATTCCCAGGGTAAGGGGAAGCACCCAACTTTGCATTGTTGTAGTAATAAATGTTCTTTGTTCTCAATTTTTGTCTCGAGCAATTTCTTTAAAGGTACTTTAATTCCTAACAAATGGGGGCTCGTCCGGGATCACACTCCCTCCACTGACAGAGTACCCCGACGACGAGAGTAGGTGCACCCCGGCTGATTCAGCTGGACTCACGGGCGACGGGTGGCTGGTCAGTGGAAGAAGCGAGTGATATCCGAGAAGAGGCATTGAGAACAAACGGCGGAAGGACGCGCGCTAGAGCAGTACTGCCAGAACTCGGTAAGAGTATTTTACTTGTTCCTAAGTATGGGAATAGCGGGCAGTAGAGATGAGAGTCCTGACACAGGACGTGACCACCAGATAGCTACGTACAGCCCGCTTGGGATGATGTTATCTGAGTGGGGCACAGGAAAGACCCGCGGTAAAGACAAACTGACGACGGTCAGGTATTGTTGTAATGAATGGGTGGGATACCCGGTTAAAGGGAGCTCCGTGTACTGGCCAAAATTCGGATCCGAGGATGAATGGATGTGTGAAGCTTTGAACTTATGGCTCTATCAAAACCAGCCAGACAATGTTGAGAGCAGGGAATATGCAGCCTGCTGGCTCAAGGGATCCATTGAACAGCTGGTTTTGAATGAGAAAGAATCCAGGGATAAGAGAGAGGAGGAACCTCTTGTCCCTGAATCACAGGGTTGGGATGTGTTACATTCCCTCCCTCCACCCTATGTTCCTCCTATGCCGGCTCCTATCTTTCCTTCCCCTCCTATGACCTACCCTTCTGCACCTTCCCCACCTCCCCCACCACTAGAGAAGAGAGAAGAGAGCAGGAGTGGTATGATAACTTGCTCACAAAGCACTCGATTACCACCTCTGTTGGCAGGAGGGAGAGGTAACTTTAATTCAGAACAGCGTGAGACTCTTCAGGAAGAAAGGGCAGAACCCTTTGATTCATTTCCCAGGGAGCAGGAACCCAGACCTAATAAGCTAGAAACCAATTGGATGAGACCACTGTGGGAAGTTCCCATGGGAGAGGGTCTCGGTTTCGTAAATGTGCCCCTGACCAGTACTGAAGTGTGTAACTTTAAGAAAGAACTGACCTCCCTGATAGAAGATCCCCAGGGATGTGCTGAACAGTTAGACCAATTTTTGGGACCAAATATATATACAATATGGGGGTCTCGACATAGAATCCCCAGCAGGGGAACAATTGGTACTAACAGGTTTTGTTACCAACTCAGCCCCAGACATTAAGAGAAAATTACAAAAGACAGAAAATTGGCATGAGCAGGGAATAACCCAGCTTCTACAGATCACACAAAAAGCATTTGTCCAGACATCTGAGGATAAGCAGAAAGCAAAGGCTAACATTTTGATGCAAGCAGTTAAAGTAATAGTAGATGAGTAACATGGAAAAGGCAGGGACTGTGTGCCAGCTCCTGAATGTTGGGAGAAGTGCAGGGAGTGGGAGAGTAGAGACCAGAGATAATTTCATAAATCACGACTTCCCACTTCAGTCACTGACCAATATTGATTAAAATTCATGCTAAAATTTAAATGTCATAAAGGATCATTTTTCAATACTGAAGAATTAGCGAATTTAACTACCAGTTAATTCCAATTTATGAAATAAATTGTATTCAAATGTGATTTTGCACAGGGACTACCTGAGAATAGTGATGTTATAACATTTGCAGGGAGAAATGTTTGCGCAAATAGGGTGAGTTCTATACATCTTAACTTTAAGTGTATGTGAGATAAAGAAAGGATCTGATGTGTAAAGTGGCTGGATCAGCCAGTTGAAGGGGGAGTGTGCATGTCCCTTTAAGTGCACTGTGGCACTTGAAATTGAGGCTTCAGGCTCTTGTCTTGCAGTTAGAGGTATGGAGCCCTATCAACACATTTAATACATTTCTTCTACACATTCAGCAGTCAAGGTCCGTGAGTTTAAAGATCACCCACCTCTGGAGAATAAAGATACCTCTGGGGATTCCTATGGGGATTCCTATAAGTTTAATCATTCATTTCTCTGGTGCATTTTCCTCCGGAGTGAAATTAATGCCTCAGCACAATTTCTCTGTATTGCCGCTGTTATTTAATTCATGATAACTTTCCCCCATTCATCAGGTTTATATTTAAATCCGGTAGTGCGGAAGTTACATTGTAAATAATCACGGAGGTAAATCCTGCGCAACTGGATTCAGCTTAATGGAGAAATAAACCTGCGAACTGGTCTATGGTGGTGGACTAGACTCTTTACTGAGAACTGGAGCCTGATACTCCAAACCCTAATAAGCAGCTGGACTCACTCCCCTGACCTTCATGGTGCTCCCCTACCTAAAGACTTTACACAGACATTACAATTCGGTTATTGACCAGCTGGGTAAAACTACACCTTACACTTGAAAGATCAGTGTTACTGATCTAAAAGAAAAGTGAGGAGAGGGGGGGGGGGGATCAGTCACACTGACACTAGTAACCAAAGATCAGTAACACTGATCATGGTGAAAGATCAGTATTACTGATCTAAAAGAAAAGTGAGGATTGTGAGAGATGGGAAAATTGACCTAAAATTATGAACATGGAAGAAACTAAAGTTCATCAGTAAAATGGCTGAAACCAGTTCAAACAGGATAAGCTTGGGGCTTAGGATGCAGGAAAGCAGAGTCAGCACGATTAACATAAGAATCTTCTAGTCTTTGTGACAAGACCATAGGACTAAGATAAGGAATGGTAAGGTACAATAGAATGTAGGAAGTTGAGGTAGTCTGGATCAGATAAGGGTCTCCTAGCCCTGGACAGAAGTACCAAGTCATACATTTCTAATTAGCTAACCATACACAGATTTATACATATGAAATTAGCCAACCCTAGATAGAATGAGTCAACTCTGCATATCAAGAGACTGTAGCCCCGAGAATCAGGAAGGTGTGAATAAGGACAATGACATGAAGGGACACCGACAGGATACCCCCCCCTGGTCCTCCAAGTGTACTGAAACTGCACGTAGGCAGGAAGAATTACCTATGCCAAACCCATCCAGGGGGCAGAAGAATGTAAGGGGGAGGGCATTCTGATACTGAAATTGACTGTATAAAAGTTGGGTGAGCCCCAGTATGTGTGTGTATTCCCAGGGTAAGGGGAAGCACCCAACTTTGCATTGTTGTAGTAATAAATGTTCTTTGTTCTCAATTTTTGTCTCGAGCAATTTCTTTAAAGGTACTTTAATTCCTAACAGGGGAAACAACCTTTCTCCATCTGCTCTGTCCATACCTTTCAACATTCAAAATATATCAATCTGATTCCCTAGCTCTTTCTGCTAACTTCCAATGAATTCAGGCCAAGAGGTGTCAAATGGACCTCATATGATAACCCTTTCGTTCCCAGAATCATTCTGCGCACCTCCTCTTAACTTCAAGTAGGGTCACTGAATATTGTCTCCTCCGGTCTTCCCTGTCGCGGTTGTGAAATCTGACCTAAAGATCCCATTGGAACTGGGCAGCTGGTGGGATAAGCACGGATAAACCCATTGCTGATTGTTCCAAGTTTCAGTTCATAGGTGAAGTCTAGTTGAAGGGTCTGAGGTGTAGTGGAACGGTTTACCGCTTGTGAAAACTGTCTCCATGGAGATGTCTAACAGCCTGCAGAAATCCGACCTTTGTGTGAGTGGCCTTTGAAGCACAGAGACGTTTGGCATGTGACTGTCAAGTGACTGTCAAATGATTTATGCTGGAAATGCTGAAACAAGCATTGAAGAAACATTGAGGTTTTCTGTTTCCTCCTGATAACTTGCCAAATGGCCATGTGCACGAAACTAAAGCAAGATTTAAATTTAGACAAAATAGCACAGTAACAAGCCCTTCTAGCCAATGAGTCGGTGCCACCCAATAATCCCAATTAACCTCAAACCCCCGTTAGCTTTGGAGGGTGTGATGAAACCAGAGCACCCAGAGAAAATCCACGCGGTCACGGGGAGAACATAGAATCTCCTCACAGGCATTGGTGCATTCAAACCCAGGTCACTGGTGCTGTAATAGCATCTCAATATCCACTCTGGTTACTGTACTAATATATAGACAAATAAGTGCAGAGCCGCATAACAATAGTCAAAAGGTCCATGGTATGGAGGGAGAGATTACAAAAACATCGAGCAGTGCACTTATGAAAGACAGTGCAAAGGCATCATCTTTTGCCAGTGTGAGATCCATTCAAGCAGGAAAGAAACTGATCTTGATTCTGGAAGTTTATGTTCACAAGTGCATGCATTTTCTGCCTTACAGAAGGGTGTAGAAGAGAGTATGGGAGGAGGGGTTGGATGGATCCTTTAATATTTTAACATCTCTCCCAAGACAGTGGGGCTGCAGACAAGAGTCCATGGCAGGGAGGTTGGTTCGTTTGATGTTCTGAGCTGTGTCTACCACTCCGCAGTTTCTTTCCGCCTTGGACAGAGAAGTTCCCATACTCGGCTGCGATGCACCCAGACAGGATACTTTAAAATGGGGCATCTGTAAACATTGGAAAAAGAACTCGGGGTAAATGCTGAATTCCCTCATCCTTCTAAGCAAGAGGTCTCTGGTGTGTTTCCTTCATTGTTCTAAGCAGACACCCTTCAATCTTGAATGCCCTTTTGTCTTAGACTCTCCCATCAGGGGAAACAACCTTTCTCCATCTGCTCTGTCCACACCTTTCAACATTCAAAATATATCAATCAGATTCCCTAGCTCTTTCTGCTAACTTCCAATGAATTCAGGCCAAGAGGTGTCAAATGGACCTCATATAATAACCCTTTCGTTCCCAGAATCATTCTGTGCACCTCCTCTTAACTTCAAGTAGGGTCACTGAATATTGTCTCCTCCCGTCTTCTAAGCAAGAGGTCTCTGGTGTGTTTCCTTCATTGTAACATCAAGAACAGGGTGGATGGTTGTTGATGGGTCCTCCTAAGAACTTGAGACTCTCCACCATCTCCATTTCAGCACCAATTCCAGATTGCACTCCAGGTTAAAGACTTTTTTAGTTGTTTAGTGCTGTAAAAAATCTGTACAAGTCAGACAAAATTCCACTACAGTGACATGGTTAGCATAGCGGTTGGCACAATGCTGTTAGAGCACCAGCTCTAACAATCTTGTGGGGTCTGTAAGGAGTGTGTAGGCTCTCCCCGTGTCTGTGTGGGTTTCCTCCAGGTGCTTCAGTTTCCTCCCACCCTTCAGAAACGTTCTGGGTGTAGGTCAATTGGATATAATTGGGCAGCATGGGCTCATTAGCCTGAAGGGCTGGTTACTGTGCTGTATGTCTACATTTAAAAAAAAATTAAATTTAAAACTTTAAAATCCTAGGCAAGGATATTTGTCTGTGTGTCATTGCAGAAGATATTCACCAGAATGATTTACGGGATGAGGAAATTGAGAGAGCAAGATTGGGTGACATTCACTGACAACGAAGAGAGCAAAAGGTGTCTGAGAGGAAGGATGAAATGCTGATTTCTCTGGCTGGACCCTGGGCACAATCTCTGGACAGTACGTTCTGGGAAGGGGAATTATCTTCCAAAGGTGTACAATCTCACTCCTGATGTCTGACAGAGCTCCTTGGTTGAGTGTATTTTAGAGTGCAAGTTGCGAAACTTTGAATGTTAAGGGAGTGGGAAGGCTATGGAGATTGGGGGAAATGCACAAGGATCAGGCATAACTTTGCTGAATTATGGAGCACGAAATTGAAGGGACATGCAAGCTCCTCTTACTCTATAAGCAGACAATGCAGCTGTTCCTCACCACTGCACTACATGTTCCCAAATCCAAAGGTAGGGCTTGAATCCAAAACCTGAGAAGTGCCCAACCACGCAATCAAGGGTGTACAGTGGGTAGAGCTGTGGGCTAAGCACGCATCCTTGAGGTGCACCGGTTTGATCGTCAGTGAGGAGTAGTTGTTGTTTCCACTTCGTACTGACTGTGGTCTTCCAATGAGGAAGTCAAGGATCCAGTTGCAGAGCAGGGTGCAGAGGCCCAGGATTTGGAGCTTGTCGGCCAGCACGGAGGGAGTAATAATGTTGAAGGCTGAGCTGTAGTCGATGAAGAGCAACTGTTACTGTTTTTGATCTGATCCAGGGCTGATATTGTGTCTGCTGCGGAGCGATTGTGATGGTAGGTGAATTGCAGAGGGTCCAGACCTTTACTTAAGTATGTGTTAATTCTGGCCATGATTAAACTCTATAAAGAATTTCATCACAATAGATGTTGATAAACATCCAGCGCTACTGGGTGATAGTTGTTGAGGCAGCTCACCCTGATCTTCTTGGGAACCAGGATGTTGATAACCTTTTGAAGCAAGTGGAAATCTGCGAATGCGGCAGTGAGAAATTGAAAATGTCTATGAATGCTCTGGCTAGTTGGTTGGCCCAGATTATACCATCAGGGACTTGCAGAATAAAATATCGAAGGCAACGAGTGTTCTTATGAGGAACCGGTAAAAGAGATTGGCAACATTGAGATCACTTTGAAGAAGTCATGTCTCACTGCAGAATTACAGAAGTGTTATGCTTTGACTGTAATCACTTTGAAAATAGTTTACATGAATGGGGGGGGGGGGGGAGGAGAGAGAGAGAGAGGGAGGGAGGGAGAGAGGAAAGGCTCATTAGTTTAAAGGCAAGACTCCAGAGTCATTGCAATCTCTTGGAAGTTTACAGGGTTCTGGGACCAAAGTGAGTGCAGAGCTTGTTCACTTCAATCAACACCCTCCCTGGGATCCCTTATCTGAAAGATTTGACTCTGTACACATTTGTAGAGCTGACCTTGTTGACGAAATTGAAATGTTTATTGTCAAATGTAGTGAGAGAGTTTAAAAAGCTTAAAACTCAAGGATCTGGAACTGTTAGTTCCTCTGCAGCTGGATCAGTGATTTCTTCATTAACAAACCCCAATCAATGCAAAATAGCAGCATCACCTTCTTGCAGACCATCAACACGGGCTGTGTGCTTCGGTCCCTGCTCTACTTCCTCTGTACTCATGATTGTGTAGTCAAATTCTTCTTCAACACAGTCTATGCATTCACTGATGACACCACAGTTGTTGGCCAAATGGGATGAGTCAGAATTTAAGATTGAGGTTGAAAATCTGGTTGTCTGGTGCCAGAATTATATCCTTGTTGTCAACATCAGTAGTTTTACTTTGGAAAGGGGAAGTTGAGTGACCACCCACCTGTCTTCATTGATGGAATGGCAAAGGAGAGGGCTAGTTCCTTGAAGTTCCAGGGCATCCAAATATTGGATGACCTCTTCTGGAGCCAGCATTATTGAGGCATCCATGAAGAAGGCACAACAATGCCTCTACTTTCTAAGAAGCCTGAGGGGATTTGGCATGCCTTCAAACCTCTACAGGTGTTCTGTGGAAAACACACTGACTGGTTGCATCGTGGCCTGGTTTGGAAACTCAAGTGCCCAGGAACACAGAAATCAAATTTATTGTCATCTGATTGTCAACCTGACAGAAGAGCATTCTAACAGTCCTTGGTGCAAAATATGCAAACACACAACCAGACATAACACACAACCAGACATAACACACAACCAGACATAACACACAACCAGACATAACACACAACCAGACATAACACACATTCAGGCAAACAATACATATGCAGGACAAATATTTTAACTATAAAAATAAATTAATTAATATTGGTTTGTACAAATGAGAGTCTCGGATGGTTAGTGTGAGTAGTTCCTTTAATGTATCCTGGTACATCATGTCGATTGGGGTGGTTTTCTGGATTGACCACTGATACATTTCTCTGCAGCAAAAGTACCACACTGTGATGTAGCCGGCCAGGACACTCTTGATAGAGCTTCTATAGAAGATTGACACATAATGGTGGGCAGTGGCTTTGCCCATTTCAGTTTTTACAGAAAATACAGTTACTTTTCCACATTCCTGACAAGTGAGAAGATGTTGAGTGACTACGATAGGTCACTAGTTAAGTGAACTCCAAGGAACTTGGTACTCCTCACTCACTCCACTACAGATTTTTTGATATGTAGTGGAGAGTGGTCATTCCTGGTTCTCCTGAAGTCCACCATCAATCTCCTTCATCTTGTCCATGTTGAAGTTCGAGTTGTTACTCTTGCATCATATTACGAGATTTTTCACTTCTCTGTAGTGCGACTCATCGTTTTTGATGATGAGGCCAATGACTGCTGTGTCATCTGATAACACTGATGGAGCTGGAACTGGCAATGGAGTCGTGGGTCAGTAGTGTGAACAGGAGTGGGCTGAGCACACAGCCCTGCGGTGCACCAGTGTTCAGCGTGACGATACTCGATGTTCTGCTACTGACCTGGACAGACTGTATTTTTTTAGTTAGGAAGTCCAGGATCCAGCTACAGAGAGGGAAGCTACAGACAACTTCTCCACCAGCCTCTGGGGAATAATCATTTTAAACGCCGAGCTGAAGTCAATAAACAGTAGCCTGGCGAATGAGGCATCATTCTCCAGGTGGGCCAGGATGGAGTGAAGCGACGAGGCAATAGCATCGTCTGTGGAATGGTTTCTTCTTTAGGGAAATTGACATGGACCCAGCTTCTCCAGGAGATGTTGTGCTTCAATGTTTTTCATCATCAGATGCTCGAAACATTTTGTAATGGAAAAGCCACAAAAAAAGTGACAAATCTAGCCAAGTCCATCATGGGTACCAACCTCCCATCCACTGAAGACATCTATGTGATGTGTGGCCACTTCACACTGGTCACAAACTCTCCTCACTGCTACCTTTGGGCAGAAGTTCAGCACCTTTTGGCTTAAGAATAGTGTTTTTCCAAAAACGATCACCCTCTTCAATCTCAATGCACTACCCTAACCCTATCCATAAACTAGTCCTGGACCACCAAAAGATCTGTCTGACTACTGAAACGTTTTTTGTTGTTGCAATAACTGCAATTGTGAACTGAACTTCCTGAGAAGACTGAAACAGGTAAGGCCACTGGTCACCATGATGCTATCTTTTTATAGGAGCTCTTGTCGAGAGTGTCCTGGCCGGCTGTATCACGGTGTGATATGGTTGCTGCAGAGAAATGGATTGGAGATCAATCCACAAGACCATAATAGTGGCAGAGAGGAGCACTGGAGTCTCTCCCCCCCCCCCCCCCAATTGACTTGATCTGCCAGGATCATTGTCCGAAGAGGGCATGCAAAATCATTGAGGACCCCTTCCACCCCTCACACGGCATCTTTCAGCTGCTCCCGTCGTGGAAGAGATTCAGGGGTATCAGAGCCAGCACCACCAGGCTGAGGAGCAGCTTCTTCCCATGGGCAGTGAGAATGCTAATAAACTAAAGGAATTACTCACATTAAACATCTGAGATTCTCATATTAATGAAGCAAAATTTATTTATTTGTATAGATGAAATATTTGTCCTGCATGTGTGTGAAGTCTGGTTGTGTGTCTGCATGTTTTGCACTGAGGACTGGAGAACACTGTTTCATCAGGTTGTACTTGTGCAATCAGATGACAATAGACTTGACTCTCCTCTATAATCACATAGAAATAGAACCATAGAGCCAAGTACAGGCCCTTCAGCCCATGGTTGTGCTGGCCCATGTAAGCCTACTCCACAACTATCTAGTCCTTCCCTAACTCACACCCATAACCCTTTCATTTTCTTACATCCATGTGCCTGAGAGTCTCTTGAATGTCCCCATTGTACCAGCCTCCACCACCACCCTCAGCAATGCATTGCAGGCACCCACCACTCACCTTAAACAGATATCCTCTGGTATTTGCTATTTCTATCAAATTTTTCAGTCACCTCCATCCCTATCTGTTTTCACAGTTTCCACTTACACTCTGATCTTTTCAACCTCACCCACTCCACCCCTTCACAATGCTCAACAAATGTATATTCTAGTTAAAAACAAGGACACTAGGGATCGGGAAAGCCACTGTGGATAACTAAAGAAATAAAGGAAGGCATCAAATTAATAACTAACACATTAAAAGTGGCCAAGAGTAGTGTTAAAATTGATATGGAAATCTTTTAAAACCAGATGTATTTGTTGTCATTTATCAAAATTCTCAGAACTCTAGGCAGGTTCCGTCCGGCAGACTGGAATTCAGCAAGCGTAACCTGACTGTTTTTTAAAGGAAATGGACAAAAGGCAGGTAATTATAGTCCAGTCAACTAAGGTATGAAAATGGAAAATGATTGAAGCTATCATGAAGGAAGAAATGGCAAGACATCCGAATGGTAATTGTTCTAACAGGCAGATGCCTGGATTCAGGAAAGTCAGGTCCAGTTTAATTGATTTACTGGAGTTCCTAGAGGATATCACGAGCGTGGTTGAAGGAAGGGAATAGGTCAATGTTGTATACTTGGATTTCCAGAAGGCAATCGATAAGGTGCTACGGAAAAGAGAACATAGAACATTGCAGCACAGTACAGACTCTTCAGGGCTGTGGGCTATTGAGGCCCTCCCTTCCTGTTCCTGACTTCCACCCATACTGAATCAGTAAACAATCCTTCCATAATGTCCACCTTTTCTGCAGCTGTGATACTACCCATGATTAGTAATGCTACTCTTTCCCCCCACCCCCACCCTTCCCTTAATACCTTCCTTCCTAGCCCCTTTGAAACATCAAAGTTCAGTACCTGCATCAGCCAATCCTGTCCTTGCATCAGCCAGGTCTCTAACAGCCACAACATTATAAATCTATGTACTGATCCATGCTCTCAGTTCATCTCCTTTATTCCTAATATCTGTCATTCTCCTGGCACAAGTTGAAGCTCATCGAATTGCAGCTGCAATTCCCTAACGGTCTGTGAGGAACTGCAACTCTGTGCACTTCATGCAGATGTAGCGATCAGGAAGATCTCCCTGAATTCCCACATCTCACAGGAGGAACATTCCACTAACCATGTTACCATTCTGACTTTTCTACTAGGCATAAGGTCAAAGAATAATAAACTTGCACCAGTCTTAACTTAGTCTCCATCTCTTCTTGCCAAAGCCTCAACTCACCACTCTAACTTTGGCCCAGTAACACAATGGCCGCACTAGTTATACATGCTCACCTTATTAAACTGTCCTAGTCATGCTCCAAATCCCCTTCGCTGGAAGAGGACAAGCCCCTAAACCCCTCTGATCTTGTATAACTCTATTCAGTTACCTCTTCTGCTTATGATAAGGGTGCATGGAGTTAGTCTGGATAGAGGATTGGTTAACCAATAGAAAGCAGAGAGTTGGGACAAATGGTTGGCAATCAGTAGTTAGTGGGGTGCTCCTTCATAACCATATAACCACTTACGGCACAGAACAGGCCAGTTCGGCCCTACTAGTCCATGCCGTAACAAATTCCCACCCTCCTAGTCCCAGTGACCAGCACCCGGTCCATACCCCTCCAGTCCTCTCCTCTCCATGTAACTATCCAGTCTTTCCTTAAATGTAACCAATGATCCCGCCTCAACCACGTCTGCCGGAAGCTCATTCCACATCCCCACCACCCTTTGTGTAAAGAAATTTCCCCTCATGTTCCCCTTATAATTTTCCCCTTTCAATCTTAAAACCATGCCTTCTAGTTTGAATCTCCCCCACTCTTAATTGAAAAAGCCTATCCACATTTACTCTGTCTGTCCCTTTTAAAATTCCATCAGCCATTTCTCAGCCCACACCTCCTTTTAATCTACGGTAATCTTCCTCACTGTCCACAACACCACTAATCTTTGTATCATCCGCAAACTTGCTTATCCAATTCTCCACCCCTACTTCCAGATCATTAATATATACATATAAACAAACAATAGTGGACCCAGGACCGATCCCTGAGGAACTCCACTAGTCACCGGCCTCCAATTGGACAAACAATTTTCTACCAGTACTCTCTGACACCTCCCATCCAACCATTGCTGAATCCATTTCACTACCTCCTTATTTATATCTTGTGTTCTTGCCCCTGAAGTTGCATTATTCTTGCCTTTCACCTTGGAGTTTGTCTTTTCTTCGACAGATACCCCTGCTCCCTTGATCCAATAAAGGCAGACTACCCGATTTTTCTTCAGGTCATCCTGTTAGCTCTTGAGCTGAATTTGTAACTCATAAAAAGGCCATTTTGTCCTGTACCTCTTGTGCTGACTGAAGACGAGTTATAAAACTTAATCCCAGTTTCCAGCCCTCTAAGATTATGAACCTTCAAATTCTCAGACTGCATCTCTTTCAAGTCTGCCATTGTAACTCCTCTCAAATAAAAGGATATTGGGAATGGGATAGCAGTTTGCATATCTGGTGAAATAGAGGCCTTTTTTTTACATATCTGATGAATGTACTACTTTGCTTCCACATCTGTCTCATTGTTCGATCTCTCTCCTGTGAATGTTCCAATCAGCTTTTTACTCCCACCACAGTACCAAAGGTGCTAACTGATGTCTTTGGCTTGGCTTCGCGGACGAAGATTTATGGAGGGGGTAAATGTCCAAGTCAGCTGCAGGCTCGTTTGTGGCTGACAAGTCCGATGCGGGACAGGCAGACACGGTTGCAGCGTTTGCAGGGGAAAATTGGTTGGTTGGGGTTGGGTGTTGGGTTTTTCCTCCTTTGTCTTTTACAGTGAGGTGGGCTCTGCGGTCTTCTTCAAAGGAGGTTGCTGCCCGCCGAACTGTGAGGCGCCAAGATGCACGGTTTGAGGCGATATCAGCTCACTGGTGGTGGTCAATGTGGCAGGCACCAAGAGATTTATTTAGGCAGTCCTTGTACCTCTTCTTTGTGCACCTCTGTCACGGTGGCCAGTGGAGAGCTCGCCATATAACACGATCTTGGGAAGGCGATGGTCCTCCATTCTGGAGACGTGACCCACCCAGCGCAGCTGGATCTTCAGCAGTGTGGACTCGATGCTGTCGACCTCTGCCATCTCGAGTACATCGACGTTAGGGATGAATGCGCTCCAATGAATGTTGAGGATGGAGCGGAGACAACGCTGGTGGAAGTGTTCTAGGAGCCGTAGGTGATGCTGGTAGAGGACCCATGATTCGGAGCCGAACAACGGCTCTGTATACGCTTATCTTTGTGAGGTTTTTCAGTTGGTTTTTCCAGACTCTTTTGTGTAGTCTTCCAAAGACGCTATTTGCCTTGGCGAGTCTGTTGTCTATCTCGTTGTCGATCCTTGCATCTGATGAAATGGTGCAGCCGAGATAGGTAAACTGGTTGACCGTTTTGAGTTTTGTGTGCCCGATGGAGATGTGGGGGGGCTGGTAGTCATGGTGGGGAGCTGGCTGATGGAGGACCTCAGTTTTCTTCAGGCTGACTTCCAGGCCAAACATTTTGGCAGTTTCCGCAAAACAGGACATCAAGCGCTGAAGAGCTGGCTCTGAATGGGCAACTAAAGCGGCATCATCTGCAAAGAGTAGTTCGCGGACAAGTTTCTCTTGTGTCTTGGTGTGAGCTTGCAGGCGCCTCAGATTGAAGAGACTGCCATCCGTGCGGTACCGGATATAAACAGTGTCTTCATTGTTGAGGTCTTTCATGGCTTGGTTCAGCATCATGCTGAAGAAGATTGAAAAGAGGGTTGGTGCGAGAACACAGCCTTACTTCACGCCATTGTTAATGGAGAAGGGTTCAGAGAGCTCATTGCTGTATCTGACCCGACCTTGTTGGTTTTCGTGCAGTTGGATAACCATGTTGAGGAACTTTGGGGGGCATCCGATGCGCTCTAGTATTTGCCAAAGCCCTTTCCTGCTCACGGTGTCGAAGGCTTTGGTGAGGTCAACAAAGGTGATGTGGAGTCCTTTGTTTTGTTCTCTGCACTTTTCTTGGAGCTGTCTGAGGCAAAGACCATGTCAGTAGTTCCTCTGTTTGCGCGAAAGCCGCACTGTGATTCTGGGAGAATATTCTCGGCGACACTAGGTATTATTCTATTTAGGAGAATCCTAGCGAAGATTTTGCCTGCAATGGAGAGCAGCGTGATTCCCCTGTAGTTTGAGCAGTCTGATTTCTCGCCTTTGTTTTTGTACAGGGTGATGATGGTGGCATCACGAAGGTCTTGAGGCAGTTTTCCTTGGTCCCAACAAAGCTTGAAAAACTCATGCAGTTTGACATGCAGAGTTTTGCCGCCAGCCTTCCAGACCTCTGCGGGGGATTCCATCCATACCTGCTGTTTTGCCACTTTTCAGTTGTTCGATTGCCTTATATGTCTCATCCTGGGTGAGGACCTCATCCAGCTCTAGCCTTAGGAGCTGTTGAGGGAGCTGGAGCAGGGCGGAATCTTGGACTGAGCGGTTGGCACTGAAAAGAGATTGGAAGTGTTCTGACCATCGGTTGAGGATGGAGATCTTGTCACTGAGGAGGACTTTGCCGTCTGAGCTGCGCAGCGGGCTTTGGACTTGGGGTGAGGGGCCGTACACAGCCTTTAGAGCCTCGTAGAAACCCCTGAAGTCGCCAATGTCCGCGCTGAGCTGGGTTCGCTTGGCGAGGCTAGTCCACCACTCATTTTGGATCTCCCGGAGTTTGCGCTCCGTGCACTCCGTGAACATGATAAAAATAAACCACTTCTTGTCCTTTTTGATATGACTGCAGTCTATGTGACTTACTGTGTCATCATTGTGGGGCTGTACTTCATTAGTTCCATTCTTTTATTATTCAGTTGTACTAAGAGGATGTGCCCTATTTTTTTTCTTTTCGAACTGGTGGTGTCAATCTGATGGTCATTTCCACCATCCCTTCAGGCTGTGTCATTGGATTTCTGACATTCCACAAAGGATAGGTAGTGTGGCAAAGGTTTTTCTGACACCCCCTTTTACCTCAAGCCCTTCAGGTAGTGGTCAGCATGACACTAGGGGATGAGGACTCGATGGGTGCTGTGGGTCGACCCCGGGGCAGACTGTCCAGGTTATCCGTAAGAATATCTCATCACCAGAGCTCATTATCAGCATCAGAACCTGGCCCGGCTGGTGGTGAGAGGAGCCCTCCTGGTCAGATGCTTCCTGTATGACCGGAATATCACCCACAAGCACATTTGTCCTTGAGTTGAATGTGGTGGAGTGGAGTCAGTCACTCACCTTATTGCAGACTGTCGATTAGCTAAGAGGGTGTGGAGAAGGATGCAAGGGTCCTTATCAGAGACTGGAGGGGAAGGCCCTCAAACAACAGAGGGGAGTAACTACAAAGTGGCAATGGTGCTATGTAGCAAGTAGTGGAACAACTTAGTGTCGTATGATACGACACTAAGAATGCAAAAAAAAATTGCTTAGTTTTCCTTTATATGTAATTTTATTGTGAATAAAGTTTACTTTTTGAGAAAAGAAATGGATTTCTGAAAGTTGTCTGTTACTTGCTTAAGATGCGTGGTTCAACACATGCACCAGTCAAATCTCAGCACCAGCTCTTGTCTGGAAGTTGTCAGGCTGCTTCACCTCTGGGTCTTGTTGGTCCTGCAGTGGCTGATCATAACTTCTTCTTTCTAAGTACTTGTAAGTTGTTGTTGCTTTTGCTAACTGTCACAAGCTCTGGTTCCACCCTGCTCCTGAGAAAGAGGAAATTAAGCCACAGCCCTGAGCATTACATTTGGGCCCAATAAGATTTGGAGCACATACCTGTCACAAAGCCCATGGAAAACATTCACGTGTTTGGCCCCTGGTTCTGCTCATTTCATACATTCCGAGAGCACTCTCTTTCTTTCCAACAGATCTCCATGATTACAATCAGCACTGGAGCTCCTCAAGAATGTGTACTCAGGCCCTGAACTATACTCCATCTAGACTCTGTACCGGCAAAACTGGAAATTGTCGGACTGAGCCAATTTAATATAGAAATCTGGAGAAATTTCTTTAGCCAGAGGGTCGCGAGTCTGTAGAACTTGTTGCCATAGGTGGGAGTGGAAGTGAGGTTGTTGGGTGTATTTAAGACAGAAATTGACAGGTATTTGATTAGTAAGGGCATCAAAGGTTATGGGGAGTTGGGCTGAGTGGGGCCCATGATTAAATGGCAAAGCAGACCTGACGGGCCAATTGGCCTCCTTCTGTTCTTGTGAAAACTATCCAACTCCATCTTCAAATTGTCTGACACACCACAGCAGTAGACCATGTTTGAAACAGCTGTTGACAGCTGGCCTGTGCTTTCAGATCCTCAACTATTTCTGGGTAACCAACCAAGTGAAACCCAAGTACTGCAGGTGCTGTAATCTTGAATGAACCACAAGAAGCTGGAGGGACTCAGTGGGTTAGGAATGTCATTGCTTTGTAGATCTTGATTTTGTGGGTAACTCTGATAAGATTACTTTATTCAAATATGTACACATTAATCAAGCCATCTAAAGTATTCTTAAACTTGCTAAAATGCTGCATTTCCCTTTGTAGATCATGTCATTTCTACTGTTGAAGGAAGATCCTCAATTACTCACCGATTGTGTCTATATTGTATTGTCTATATTTGTATCAGTGACCATATTTAATGCATTTAGTTACATCTTTTCTTTGGGACTCCAGCTACATTTTCCTTGATGACAACTGATATAAAGTATTCATTTGGACCTCAGATCCCTGTACCTCATTTAGTAACTTCCTTTTTTGGGGAGGTCTCTGCCATTTGTAACCCTTTGCTCTTTAAATTAATTTTTCTTTCCTTATGTTTCTCATGCTCTTTCGTGATACTTCCTTTTCTGCTTCCCCTCTAGAGCTTTCTATAATCACCAGGATTCTTATTTGTTAGCAGCGTCTGCTTGAGAAGAGAGAAGCATGGGAGTGAAGGCAGAAGCTAGCTAACCCACTGATACCCAGGACTTCAGTTGACCCATGAAGCACCTGGAACCTGCAGCTGAGCCGTAAGAATGAGAGTTGGGACAGGAGAGTGAAACCGAGTAAGGGATTGAGGTTCTGATCTCTCCCAAGAATAGAAGCTGGACTCAGCAAAGGCCCCACATTGATTTTGATTTGTGGTCTGCTGTGTAGGCAGCCCTCCCATGGCTTCAATAAAAGGCAAAGGCTTTTCTCTGTTCAAGAATATTGGGATTGTAAACTTGTTTAAAAGTACCTGCAGAACTGCAGAAGCTAGTCCTCTAATTGCAAGCTGCAATGTTTGTTGTATTCACACCTCTGTAGTTCAGACCTCCTGAATCACTTGCACAATCATTTGACTATCTATACTGCCTTTGTTGTGCTATTCTACCTTCCTATCCCTTAAAACCCAAAGATTTCCACTGATGGTGAAGCCCGCAGATTGTCTCCAAAACCCTCTGCCTCTTTCTCACCTCTTCATAAGCCTCCTTCCCTTTTTTATCTTTCGGCCTCGATATCGCACTGGGGTTTGCTGCAACATTTCTCTTGTCCCCTTCTCCCACTGGAGCAATTTGTTTTGGTGCTCTAAGGCGGTTCACAGGAATGTGATTGTAAATTACTGCAGCTCTTGGGCCCTTGCGTCCAGATTGGGCAAAAGCTTTTTCCCCCAAGCCATCAGAATCCTGAACTCCCAGAACATTTGTAGATAGGGTACTGTGGACTGTTACTGTATACACCAGTGGTTCTCAACCTTTTTCTTTCCACTCACATCCCACTTTAAGTAATCCCTATGCCTTCGGTGCTCTGTGATTAGTCAGGGATTGCTTAAGGTGGGATGTGAGTGGAAAGAAAAAGGTTGAAAACTACTATTTTAATTGTTCCTAATTGACTCGTTATGTGCAGGGTTTCATAACTCCAAAGGAAATGGGCCAATGACAATTTTTCTCAAGCAAAATATTTCAGTAACAATTGGGTCCAGAGCAGTGATTCTCAACCTTCCCTTTCCACTTGCTGCATCCCACCTTAAGCAATCCCTTACTAATCACAGAGAACTGATGGTATAGGGATTGATTAAAGTGGTTTGTGAGTGGAAGGAAAAAGGTTGAGAAACACTGGCATTCATATCGTCATCCACTGGTGTACATCTTAATGTTTTAATGTGTTTAACTTCTATTCTAACTTGTATTTATGTAAATATAGTGGTCCTGGAGAAACGCTATCTCAACATTACTGATGGTATGAACGATAAATAAAGGTGACATGACTATCTTCACAGGTTTATCGTCATGGCGACCGATCTCCCATTGTGGCATATCCAACAGATCCAAATACAGAGAAGGATTGGCCCCAAGGTTTTGGGCAGCTTACCCAGGTTAGTGAACTCTGTTCCTGCTTCCCCATCTGCCTTTCTGATCTTTCTCGTGAAGAAATGAGTAGGCCATTTGGCCTCCCATATCTGTTTTACGACCAAGATGCTCATTTCCCACAGCTCCACTTTCTTGCACTAAACCCACATTCCTTTGAATAATTAAAGTTCTATCAATCCCTGTATTGAACATACTCAATCACAAAGCCTTCAAAACCCTGGTATTCAAGTTTGAGTAATTCATTTATTACATCTTTCCCCCCACCCCCACCAAAGTATTTGATGGAAGTTGTGAACAGCAATGGGCCACAGCAGGAGTTTGAAAATAACTGGATGGCATTAAAATTGTCATCTTCCAACCAGATGGCATTAACATTGTCATCCTCCAACCGGATGGCATTAACATTGTCATCCTCCAACCGGATGGCATTAACATTGTCATCCTCCAACCGGATGGCATTAACATTGTCATCCTCCAACCGGATGGCATTAACATTGTCATCCTCCAACCGGATGGCTTTAACATTGACACCCTCGAACCGGATGGCATTAACATTGTCATCCTCCAACCGGATGGCATTAACATTGTCATCCTCCAACCGGATGGCATTAACATTGTCATCCTCCAACCGGATGGCATTAACATTGTCATCCTCCAACCGGATGGCATTAACATTGTCATCCTCCAACCGGATGGCATTAACATTGTCATCCTCCAACCGGATGGCATTAACATTGTCATCCTCCAACCGGATGGCATTAACATTGTCATCCTCCAACCGGATGGCATTAACATTGTCATCCTCCAACCGGATGGCATTAACATAGACACCCTCCAACTGGATGGCATTAACATTGATACCCTCCAACCGGATGGCATTAACATAGACACCCTCCAACCGGATGGAAATAAAATTGTCATTCTCCAACCGGATGGCATTAACATAGACCTCTATTTTCTGCAACTGCTACCCCCACCCTATCTTTGTCCCCCTTTCTCCTTTCGTTTAGGCTGTCTCCCTCTTCCCTTTTCCCTCGGTTTCCTTTCACAGAGCCAAAATCAATGTTCACTTTTCCTCTTATCCATTTAACACTTTTTGTTTGTTGGTCTGGACTCCTCCCCCTCCCATTTTACACCTCTCTCTCTTTCAGTCTTTATTAAGATAACCGTCTGCTTTTGGCTTGAAGAAATACTCAGGGCCAAAACATCGGTAATATATCTTTACCTCCTATTGGCGCTGCAAGACCGCCCGAGTTCTTTCGGCATTTACTGTCCAATCTGTGGGAGCCAATCTAGATTCTATGGAATATTGCAAGATGACAATTGGAGCATCTGCTATATTCTGTAAAACCTTGAGATACATTTTATTAAATCCTGGACATGTATTGGCTTTAAGACCCATTAGTTAATTTCATTCCACATTCATTCGACTCTCACTAGATTTCTTTTGTGCCCTCAAATTACTTTTGTATTTTTATAATTATTACAAATTTGCAGATTTTAAATTTTATTGGAAAATACTCATTGTTTTACAAAAATGGGATGCATTTGTAATATCAAGTGAATGATCACATTTCAGCCTTTTTCTCTTCTGCCCTTCCACCCATTTCTACTTGTATTCTTCCATTGTCCTTCTTGGGGATGGAGGTTGCAGGTTTGGGAAGCACTGGGGGACTAGCCTGGGCAACTGTTTCTGGTAAAGTCAACTGTCAAATAGCATCGAATAATGTCTCAACAAGAGTGAAGTGCTCTGCAGGGGGCAGCACTGCTTCAGAATAGTTGGGACTTTCTTATCCATTAGCAATGTCAAGAACATTCAACTCTTTACATTTAAACATAAACAAATTAGCGTTCTTTACATATTGGAGTGTGCCAGAAGGTATTCAAATCAAACAAACTCTCTCTCGCTCAGTTCATAAGCGGAAATAGCTTGATGTAATAGACAGATACAAACCAGAGGACATGGGTTAAGGGTGAAAGGGAAAAAGTTTAGGGGGAACATGAGAAGGAACTTTTTCCTTCTCCCAAGGAACTTCTTCACACGGAGAGTGGCGGGAATGTGGACCAAGGTGCCAGCTGAAGTGGTTAATGAGAGTGCACTTTTAACATTTAACTAGAATTTGGATAGGTATGTGGATGAGAGAGGTATGGAGGGCAATGGGCTGGGTACAGGTCAGTGGGACTAGGCAGAAAAATGGTTTGGCACAGTCTAGAAGGGCCAAATGAGCCTGTTTCTCTGCTGTAGTGTCCTATGGTTCTATTACCTCTTGCCTGTGCTCCTCCCCCCACCATTTCATTCAGGCATCTGTAAGGCTCAGGGCCGAAACGTTGGTTAAGTATCTTTTCTGTCACATAAAGAAAGCTGCAAGACTTGCCGGATTTCTCCAGCATTTTTGTATTAACTACAATCACAATGCCTGCAGACTTGTTTAACTGGTTCTAGGATTATTGTTTTAAACAGAAATTCTACTATGATTAAACCACAGGTCATCTTATTTGGGAATGAAACTAGCTTCTTGTTAAGTGAGGTCAAAATAAAATTGTTCCAGATCATTTGTGACCATCAGGTTTTCTCCACTAACTTCATGTGCTTTTGGGCTGTGGCGTAAGTGTAAATGTTTGCTCTTGACTGTAACCAAAGTGTCAGTGAAATATAGCTGTGTTGCAAAAGACCAAAGAAGAATGAATGGAGAAGTCAGCCACGTGAATCTGGTCAGCAATCCTGCAGAGTTGGACCGGATTTAGGTTTCAAACTTGCAGGTGCTGAGCCGGATCTCACTGGTGTGTTGGTTCCTGATTGGTTTTTTCAGTACTGTAATGACTGGGATTTCTGCTTCTGTTTGAAGATTGGGATGAAGCAACACTATGCACTGGGCCAGTATCTGCAAAATCGCTACCATGGCTTCCTCAACGCCTCTTATGACCGATACGAGGTGAGCTGGTCTGTACAAGTGTCCAATTCAGCTTTGGATACAGTTGACTGACAGAGACCAAATATACACATTTTGATCTGCAAACCATCTGATGCTAGCTAATTGTATTTGAAATTTGTACCCTTCATAAAGTATGCAATGGCTTGTAGAGCAATTAAATTGAGCCTGCACTGAACTTCCACCTGCTTAGAAGCCTGATCTCACATCACGTGAACATTCATTCAAAAGCTTCTGAGGAATACCTTGGGATATTTTGTTTTCTCAAAGGCACTTTTTAAATATAAGCAATTAGGGTGTCGCTGACCTGTCATTAATTGTGGTGACTGGTTTTGAGGATGTTCTCAAGTTGGATCGCCTACTGGCGAATCATGAACATGACACACAAAGGTCAATGCATCTCTCCGCAGCCTTCAACAGTCTGCTAAGGTGGTCATGGGGTTCAAACATTGGCCCAAGGCACCCAAAGGTAATTTAATGCATCATCAGTCATATGAAATGGTCCTACCTTGTAGCATTTTCCAAAATGAACCCTCCAATTGCCATGTTCCAATGTTAGTGACCTTAATATGAGGAACAGCTAGCACCATTTTCCCAGGCGACAATCGCAAATACCAGATGACATTTATATGAGGTGAGTGGAGGAAAGTTTAGAGGAGATATCAGAGGTTTCTTTTATAAACACACACTGAGAGTGGTGGGTACCTGGGATGCATTGCAAAGAGTGGTGGTGGAGGCTGGGACAATAGGGACATTCAAAAGACTTTTAGCATGGTACACAGATGTAAGAAAAAATAAAGGGTTGTGGGTGTGAGGTAGGGAAGGATTAGATTGTTGTGGAGTAGGTTGGCACAACATTGTGGGCTGAAGGGCCTGTATTGTTTTGTAGTGTTCTATACTGTGTTCTATGATTGTTTTAAGCTCAGTCACTAACTTCAAGAAAGTAGCCTTCAGAGTTGTGTTCTTCCAGCCACTACTGTCTGGTGTAACAGCAGGCACATTCCTTCAGCTGTGACTGCAAAGCCAGACTCAGGAATATTATTATTCCGTGCACACAGTCCAGGTATGGCAATGCTGTCCCATTTATTTTTAGTGTGGAAGGTGGTATCTGAAGGAGTTCCCAAAGAAAGGTGTCATTGAATTAATTACTGGCTCCAGGATAATAATTTGGCAGTAACAAAACTACCTTCTCCATTAATTGGCAAAACTTCTCCAAAGTAAAACCATAAAACTGCAAATGCTGAAAATCAGGAAGGAAAAACCAACATTGTTGGAAATATCTGGCCAGGGAGTACTTGTGAAGGCAAGAGGAGAGTTAACGTTGGAGGTTGATGACCTTTTACTTCTGAGCTGCTGTCTGAATGGATCTCCTCCAGGGGCTCCAGTTTCATCCCACCTTCAAAATGTATGGGGTTGTAGGTCAATTGGGTGTAATTGGGCAGCATGGACTCATGGGCTGGATGGGCCTGTTACCATGCTGTATGTCTAAATTAAAAAAAAATTAATCCAGGGGAAATACAATTGGACCATCAACCCCACCCCCCCCATGGGAATTGTGGCATGAACAGAATGAACACTGTGCAAACCAAGACTGAAAGGTGTAAAGATGAGCAGGGAGGATCTTCCAGAAAGGGGCCGATCTGTTAATCCTGATGCTGAAATGTTGACTCTCTCTCCCCACAGATGCTGCCTGACCTTCTGGGTGTTTAATTTCTCTGTTTAGTCTAACGTCTTGTGATTTATATCTGCTTTCTCTTTGTAGATTTATGTTCGGAGCACAAATATTGACAGGACTCTGATGAGTGCTGAGTCCAACCTTGCTGGCTTGTACCCTCCACAGGGGCAGCAAATTTTCCATCCCGGCCTAAAGTGGCAACCCATCCCTGTGCACACAGTGCCCGTTGGACAGGATAAGGCAAGTGTCAGAGGAGAGGCAGTGAGGGACAGCAGTCCATGTTGATTATAGGGTGGGGAGCAGTGTCTGAGTGAGGAGAATGTGATGAGGAGAGGGTCAGTCCACCTCACTCTGATGCCCAATGATGCTGGGAGTCCATGCAGAGGCCCGGGCAGCTCATCCCACTGGGGAGGAAAGATGGTAAGTGTCTCTGGAAAAATAGGCATTGCACTCACATAAGCTGGAGCTTTTTAAGAGCATTAGAGTTAAGGTCAATGGTGGGGATATGGTATTAGAAAGGAATGGGCATTGTACTTTGTGCATGTAGGGAAGAGCAGGAGTGTGCATCTTGTGTTACATTTCCCAGTCTATGCTTTCTATCTGTGTCCTTTATAGTTCTTCTTAGGGTGGGGGTGGTGGGAGGGGGTGTGGAGTGGAGGGGGAAAGGTGAGGTACAAATGGAGAATGCATGTAAATATTTTTCACTGACACTGGGGTGAGAATGAATGTGTGTGTATATGTATCTCTTTAACTGGCACGGGGGTCAGAGTGAGGTTGTTTGTGTATGTGCCTCTTTAATTGGCATTGGGGCCAGAGTATGTCTCTTTGTACTGGGGGTCAGAGGAGGAGTATACATGTTCATCTCTCACTGAGTCAGAAGGCAGAGAGAGAGAGAGAGACTTTCACTGTCATTGGGGATAGAGTGTTGTATGAATATGTGTGTGTGTGTATATATTATCTTTCTCTGAAACTTAAAACTATTGTTTTAGATACTTCTGTTTCCACTGAAGAACTGCTCTCGCTACACAAAGTTGGTTGAAGAGACGGAGAATACCGATGAATACAAAAAGACACTGATGGAAAACAAGGTACATATCAAGCGCTTGGTTCTTTTAATATCTTTCTTAAGTCTGGAGCTAGTCAATAATTCTGGCAGCTTTGTGAAGAATGAGATACAGTGCCCTCTGTAGTGTTTGGGACAAAGACACTTTTTTCCTTTATTTGCCTCTGTGCTCCACAGTTTTAAATTTGTAATCAAACAATTCACCCATCATTGAAGTGCACATTCCAGAGTTTATTCAAGGTTATTTGTAAACATTTTGGTTGACTCTGGAGAAAATACAGCTCTTTTTATAGACAGCCCCTCATTTCAGAGCATCATAATGTTGGGACATTTGGCTTTACAGGTGATTGTGATTACTGAGGGATGTTGAATTGCTTCATTGGTGCAGGTATAAGAGGTTTGCTTTCAAACCTTTGGAGTCTGTCGTTGCCATTTTTCAACACGAGGACCAGAGTTGTGCCAACGAAAGTCAAAGAAGCCATTATGAGGCTGGAAAACAAGAATAAAACAGGAAGAGACATTGCCCAACCCTTCGGATGACCAAAATCAACAGTTTGGAACATCATTAAAAAGAAGTTCTGGTGAGCTCAGTAATCGCAAAAGGACTGGTTTTCCAAGGAAGATCTCCACTGTTGATGACAGAAGAATTCTCATCATAACGAAGAAAACACCTGTCCAATAGATCAGAAAGACTCTTCAGGAGGCAGGTGTGGATATATCAATGACTACTGACCACAGAAGACTATAATAAACGAGATACAGTACTCCAAACCATAATGCTACCTACACATCACGAGATTACACAAAAAACAACGTAGACAGCACAAGACTCTGCCATTCCTACAGCAGACAAAACAAAAGGAAAAAACTACACTAGACTGGAACACACCTACACAGTGAATAAAAACAAACCGTGCAAATGATACAGCAAAAGATGAAAAAAACTAGATAGTAGTCACAGCGGAGACGAGTTACATTTTTGTAGAATTAGATTTAAAAAAGTTTGGTAGCTTGAAGTGAAGAACTGTCACGCAGTTTACACGTCCATACGGGCCCGCAAGCTTCAGCACAATAGCATTAGAGAGACTCAATGACCTACTCGCCGACCCCACCATCCGCCGCAGGGACCCGCTCTCCAAGATGGCACAGCCTCCAGAACCTCCGGGGCAGGCCCTCAACATGGCTGGTCTGGGGTCCCCAACACTTCCACCGCAGAACACAGAGACCTACAGATCTCCCTGGCAAGCACACGGTGTAGCCTGGTTTGCCACACCTCCACAAAACCCACCACAGCGTCTCCTCAGCCACCGGCAGCAAACAGTGTCAAAGTCTGGAAGCCTCGTCCCCACAACAGAGGCCCGATCACCACACCAGACTAGGCCGCAAAGCCCGGCAGCTTTCTTCTGTTTGCCTGTATCTTACTTCACAGTTCTCACATTTTCCCAGGTCCACATCTCCACAGTGCTCTACCGTCTAACCTTCATCAATTCAGAATTGTTGTACGGCACCTTACTTAACCGTTGTGGTAGCATAGGGTTCGGAGAAGCCACTGCCACGCTGGCATCATCCGGAACTGGAATGAAAACAAATACAGAGGCAACGCCAAAAGATGCAAACCATTGCTTAGCACAGAAAGGATGGCCAGATTAGTTTGTCAAGAAGTATTTCAAAGAATCTGCAGGATCCTGGGAAAAAAGGTCTTGTGGACAATTGAGACCCAGATTAACCCATATCAGAGTGAGGGGAAGAGCAAAGTTTGGAGGCATAAAGAACTGCCCAAGATCCAAAGCATACCACCTTTGCCATGGTTTGTATCTTGCAGTGTAGCCTCTGTATTTCTGTTCATGAAGTCTTCACAGGTAGTAGTCATTGACATTTCCACATCTATCTCCGGAGAAGTGTTTCTGATCTGTCGGACATGTGTTTGGGGATATTTCATCATTATGATGAGAATTTTTCTTTCATCAGCAGCGGAGTTCTTTCTTGGAATACTAGTTCCTTTGCGATTACTGAGCTCACCGGTACGCTCTTTCTTAATGATGTTCCAAACTGTTGATTTTGGTCATCCTGAGTTTTGGGTGATGTCTCTTCCTGTTTTATTCTCTTATTTCAGCCTCATAATGGCTTCTTTGACTTTCATTGGCAGAACTCTGGTCCTTGTGTTGAAAAATGGCAACGACAGACACAAAGGTGATCAAAAGCTTAGATGCAAGCCAAACTCTCTTATATCAATTCAACATACCTGAGTACCTGAGTAATCAGAAACACCTATGAAGCCAAATGTCCCAAACATTATGATGCTCTGAATTGAGGGGACAATGTAATTTCTACATGGTCAAACCAAAATGTATACAAATAACCAGTGTCTCGGATATGATCACACTTCAATGACGTGAATTGTTTAATTACAAATTTAAAACTGGAGCATTGTGGCAAATAAAGGAAAAAAGTGTCTTTGTCGCAAACTTTATGGAGGACACTACGAGTTAACGAGTTGGGTTATATGGGTCACACCATCCTTTGGAGACTTCCCATCTTATCCCTCACACTACAATTCAAACCAGCTCTCCAGAAGTTTTGGCAATGAATGGATGCATTGGAGAAGAATTAAACAAGAAAGTGTGCTGATGCTGGGATCAAGTCCAAGTTTATTTATCATCTAATTGTACCAGTACAACCAAACAAAACAGCATTCTTTGGTCAACAATGAATGCAGACATAATGCAGATATAGACAATACATATATTTAAAATAGTTGGGTCTCAGAGAGTTGCTTCAGCAGTTCAGCAGTCTCTGCCTGTGGGAATAAGCTGTTCCTCAGCCTGGCGTTTCTGGTTCCAATACTTCTGTATCTCATTCCCGACAGGAGTAGCTGGAAGATGCTGTGCGAACGGTGATTAGGGTCTTCACTGATTTTACAAGCCCTCTTTCAACAACAGCGTTCCTGATAACTCACAGCATTGTAGGAGAGGGAGACCCCAATGATCCCCTTTGCTGTTTTCATGATTCTGTAGATTGACCTCCAATCCAATGCTCTACAGCAGCTGCACCACACCAAGATGCAGAGTGAGCAAGGACACTCTCAATAAAGCTCCTGTAGAAAGTTGATAGAATGGTGGCAGGTAGCCTTGTCCACCTCAACCTTCTAAGGAAGAGCAGGGCTGTGGCACCTTCCTGACATGTGAGGAAGTGTTATGTGTGCAGGATAGGTCACTTCTTCAGTGGACTCCAAGGAACTTGATGCTCTCTACTCTCTCCACTACTGAGTGATTAATATGTAGTGGAGGGTGGTCACCCCTGGTCCATAATCATCTCCTTTGTTTTGTCCGTGTTGAGTCTCAGGTTGTTAGTCTGGCACCATTTCATGAGATTTTTCACCCCTTCCCTGTTGTGTGACATGATGAGGCCGACGACAGTCTTGTGATCTACAAACGATGACCCTGTTGGAGCTGGATCTGGCGATGCAGTCGTGGGTCAGTAGCTTGAACAGGAGTGGGCTGAGTACACAGCCCTGAGGTGCGGCAGTGCTCAGTGTGACGGTGCTCGACGTTCTGCTGCAGACCTGGACGGACATTAGGAAGTCCGAGTCAAGTTACTGAGGGGGGTTTTGAGTCCCAACCTGGACAGTTTTTCCACCAGTGTCTGGGATATGATTGTATTAAATGCTGAGCTCAAGTTAATGAGGCGTCATTCTCCAGGTGGGTCAGGATGGGGTGGAGGGACGTGGCTATAGGGTGCCCAGTTGAACCGTTCCATCTGTAGGCAAATTGAAATGGGTCCAGTGTCTCTAGGAGGTGTTCTTTCATGCGTTCCATCACGAAACACTCGAAGCATTTCAAAATGGTGGAGGCCAGTGGCACAGGGAGGTAGTCATTCAGGGCTTGAAACCCACAGGGACATTGGACTACTGCAATGATGAGTTGAAGATGTTTATAAGGGCCTGTGTCAGTTAGCCTGCATGACTAACAATATCCTACTGGGTATGTTGTCTGTTCCTGCTGTCTTGTGTGAGTTTCCTTACCTCCACCCTGGTGACCTTGGAGCAGGCCACGTGGCATATATAGGAATGTTTCAGGCCTGGGATGAAAGGCTCTGGCCTGAAATATTGATTACCTTGTAGCGGCCTGTGCATGGAGATACAGACCTGCCAGCAAAATGGCCAACAAGTGCGGTGACCGCGCGGACCTAAGGGTGACACTGGCCATTGTACCAGGTGACCTCCGTGCGGTGGGAAGATGGGCAACTCTGGCGGGAACACTGGCCAACTCGAGGCCTGCGCTCCGATGACACGTGGCCTTGACGTCAGTGCCAGGAACCCATATAAATGCAATGGCCAGAGCAATAAATCAGTCTTGTTTTCCAAGGCTTTGGTGTGCGTTTTGTTCTTCTCCACTCTCGCATAGTGTATATGCTACAACCTTTTACTTCCTATGGATGCTGTATGAGCTGCTGAGTTTCTCCAGTACATTTGTTTCATGCATTGAGAGAGGAACCTGCATCAGGTTCTGAAACAGAGTGCACTCAGGAAAGGACGCATACAGCAGCCAGGGAGCATGGGCACGGGTGTCTCGGCTATCAGGAGCCCCTTCCAGGTTGGAACGCTGCGTCACATATCCAAACTAGAAGGTTGCCCACTTTCTGGATAGGATTCTTCAAATCATTGCAGTGAATTACAAAGTCTAGGACGAGGTACACATCAGTGGAGGTAGTTGTAAGGGTCTTAAAGCAGGGTTTTCAAGAGTGAGGGTTGCCCTGACTTGGGTTTTTACTTGTATTCCATATGAACTGGTTTGGGTTTTTTTTTTGCCATTTGAGGTTGCATACTATGGTTCAGTGAACCCCTCTCTTTACCCAAAATATTGACTGACCATCTCTCCCTTGGATGCTGTCTGACGGGCAGAGTCCCTCTAGTTTCTCTTGGTTAGCTCTCTCTTGAAGTTCTTGGTCCAGGTTTGGTGAACTCCCAATCTCTAGACTGAATTGTCAGGAGCATGTCATAATTAAAGCTCATGAATCAGAGCAGTTTTGTGGAGCCTGGAGCAGTGTGTGCAGTCGTGGTGTAACAATCATCTACACTGTGTCTTTCTTTGTAAAATATTGTTATTTACACACAAAAAAACCCAAACCAGTTCATATGGAATACAAGTAAAAAAATTATACAAATCAACATATTACTTCACATCTATAATTACATACAAAAGTAAATATAATATACAAGGTGAAAAAAATTCATAGATTAATCAAAGAACCCCCCATCCCCCTAACAGCATTGCACAGCAGAAAGGATTAACAATAAACTTCACTCCTAAAAGTGAAATGAAAAAAACCAACAAAACTCACAATCGAAAGATTGTGATAATAATTCAAAAATGGTCCCCACAACGCTTGGAATCTTGCACTAGAATTATTCATTGAATATCAAATCTTTTCTCAACTTAAACAAAACCTAATATCCCTCAACCACTGAGCATGAGTAGGCGGGGTGGGCACTCTGTATCTTTTACTAATGAACTGGTGCTCCTGCTGATCGGCGTTCCTGTTGATAGAATGCTTGTTCATTTGCCATCTCTCTAGGACTTTTTGGACATGCTGTCTAAAGCCACAGGGGTTCCCAGGGAACAGTTGTCGCTGGAATATGCTTGGTCAATATATGACACCCTGTTCTGTGAGGTGAGTTCCGTGCACTTGTGACAAACTGCAGACTTTTACAGCAGTCCAAACTGGACACTGGAGCACACCTGTGCAGCTTCTCTATCTCCATCCTCACTCTTTGGATTTGGTCTTATCTCTTACTTAAACCACAGGGGGAAAAAAAAAAGTGATGGTGCTAATGGGAGTTGAATGCCACAGGGAAGTATTGGGAATGTGATGCGCAAGGATGGAGACTGAGAATTCGGCCTCAGCTTGAACAGTCAACCATTCTTCTTCCTCCACGATGCTGCTCGACCTACTGGGATCCTCCAGCAGATTGTGTTTGGCTTCAGGTTCTGGTGTCTGCAGCTTCCTGTGAAGATTCCAGTTCAAGTCAAGTTTAGGATCATCTGACTGTACATATGCAATCAGATGAAACAGTGTTCTTTCAGGCTACAATACACACAATGCACAGTACATAATATATAAATATTTAGATATAATTTTACTATATAAATAATTTGGAATGATTTACTTGGTTCATCAATTGCACAATCTGTGGGAAGAGGCCATTTCCCAGCCTGCCAGTCCTGATTTTGATGCTCTTTCCTGATGGTCGTGGGCCAAAGATACTGTGTGCTGGATGGAAAGGGTCCTCAATAATTCATTGAGCCCTGTTTAGGCAACACTCCCAGTGACTATCGCCAATAAAGGAAAGGGATATTGATTTAATTCCACCTCACACCTTTGTGCTCTGTACAGAGCATAATCACTCTTTACCTGTCACCACTGTCCAGGACCGGTGTCACCCTGAAGTGTAGGATGCTGAGGGAGGATTTAAAAAGGATGAGGAGTACTGATGAGGGAAATAGTCAGTCATTCCCCTTGATGGGGGAGTCTAAAACTTGAGGGCATGGATAAAGGGGACAGATTTACAAAGGACTTGAGGGGTGGTGGTGGGTATGTGGAATGAATTACCAGAGGAAGTGGAAGGCTATATTTCCAACGTTTAAAAGACATTACTTTTCAAGTTTAAATTTAAATTTAGACAAACAGCATGGAAACTGCCCATTGTGGCCCATGAGTCTGTCCCTACACCCACGGTATGTTTTGAAGGGTGGGAGGAAACAGAAGCCCCTGGAGAAAACCCATGCAGACATGGGGAGAATGTACAAACTCCTTACAGACAGCGTGGATTCGAACCTGGGTGCTGATCACTGGTTGCTGTAAAGGTGTGCTAACCGCTACACCAACCGTGCCTCCTGAAGACAGGGACGAGGTTAGGAAAGGTTTGGAAGGACAAGTTTGGTCAGCACGGATAAGTTGGGCCAAAGGGCCTAGTTCCCTGCTGCAGAACTCCACAACTCTACAGATGTCACAATGCAGAAAACTGCAACTGAGGGGGTGGGGGGAGGGAAACTGCAAGTTCCTGCAAATTGCTTTTTGCTAAGGTTACTCTGTAGGCCAGCTGTGGTGGGGAACACGTTTGAAAAGTTCAAAGGGTGACCGCCCTTGACATGTGGTAGTATTAAACTGTGAACAAATACGTAAAAATGACACGCACATTATCATACAAGTTAACTACAAACAACCACAACCATCCAGGGCTGAAACAAACAATACCTGCCATCTGTTCCCTGACGAGCAGTTATAGCTTAAATAAGCTATTTACAAATTAGATCAGAAGACCTACAATGGTTCCCTTTGAGGTCCATGCAAAGGAGAGCCCTGACCCATCTACACACCTCACAATTAGTTAGTTCTCCAGCATCCCCCATCTGGAGCAGCTTTGGTAGTTACCTCAGCAAGAGGACAAAGGAGAAAGAGAGTTTTTGGTCCACATGGTCAGGGTTTAGATCTGGCACTTGGGGGCTGACCCAGGTACTGGTTCATGTAACTCCAGGTGACCAACCATAAAGTGGATTTGGCTCTGGGCAGGTCTGACATTCAAAGACATGGGTGGGTGGGTCGGGTAGTGACTGACATCTTTTCCCATTCATCCAGTGATGTACCCCTCTACCTTGCACAAGCTGAGAGCGCTGTCCAGGATCACTGCGGGCACTGGGAGTTGGGGAACCATGTGTTATCTCTGGGTGGTGGGGGGGGGGGTGAGGCAGTGAGGTAGATATTGCACAGTGTAAATGTGGGAGGGTAAGAGTGGACAGGCCTCTGAGTCAGGGGTATCTTCAGTGCTAGATGCAGGTGAGGGAAGTAGAGTGAGGTGGTTATAGATCCATTTTGACAGCAAGTTATAGTTCGCCTCATTTTCAATTAAGTTCTGCACCCCACAACTGTTCTAAGCAGAAAGCATTCAGAAGAGTGGACAGTATTACCAAGGACCAGAATGGACTAACTTCAGTCATTTTTCAAATGCACTCTCTGGATACACTTGTTCTCACAGAGTCACTTGCGATTTTGCTTATGACAGTCCATCTCATTGTTAACAAGAGCCACTTTCTCCTGGACACGTAGGGTTCAGTTTTGATGTATGATTTGATTGTGTGGATAGCATGCTTTCTTTTTCAAATATAGATATCAGGTGGGTAAATGAGATTAGAGTTGATGTAGCAAGGATGGCTGTAAATGTAAACCTGTCGTCAGTCATGAGTCCACAACTCAATATAAGAACATAATAAATGGGAGCAGGAATTGTTCATCTGGCCCATCAAGCCTGCTCTGCATTTCAATGTGGATGGGTGATTTGGCCATGGACTCAGCTCCACTCATCTGCTTTTTCCCAATACTCCCCACTGTTCCCTTTAAACATTTCACCTTTCACCCTCTCGTTCTTGTCTCACCCAACCTCAGTGTAACACCTGCTTGCACTATCTATACCCCTCATAATTTTGTATACCTCAATCAAATCATCCCTCATTCTCCGACATTCCAGGGAATAAAGTCCTGACCTGTTTAACTTTTCCCTGTAACTCAGCTCCTCAAGTCCTGGCAACGACCTTGGAAATCTCTGCGCTCTTTCCGTATTGTTGCTACCTTTCCTGTAGTTAAGTGACCAAAACTGCTCACAATACTCCAAATTTAGTTTCATATATCATATACAACTTCACCACAACATCCCAATCCTGTCCTCAATACTTTGAGTTTTGAAAGCCAACATGCCAAAAGCTCTTTTTATGACCTGTGACGCCTCTTTCAGGGAATTATGTACCTGTATTCCCAGATTCCTCAGTACTGTGCTCCTCAGTGTCCGACCATTTACTGTGCATGGCCTACTTTGGTTAGTCCTCCCAGAGTGCAACACCTGGCACTTGTCCACATTAAGATCTGTCTGCCATTTGCAGCCCATTTTTGTAAATGTTCTAGATCCCGCTGCAAGTTTTGAAAGCCTTCCTTGCTGTCTACTACATCTTTTCCCTTATTATTCCAAAATCTATCTATCTTGATCCTACATATATCAAGGCAGCATGTACTGGTTCCTTGGACAGAGAATTCTACAGATTTGTTCCTCTCTGGGAGAAGCAGTTCCTCCACATTTTGATCTTACATTGACTCTCCTGAACCTTGAGGCCATGTCTTCTAGTTGTGGTCTCGCCTGCTAGTGGAAACAACCTCCCTGCTCCTATCATTGCTTTTATAATTTTGTGTTTCTATAAGGTCCTGTCATCAACCTTCTAAACTCCACATTACTCACTGAGCAGTGGAGAAAAAGCTTGAACAAAGGCAATCTTTGCGAAGGTGGTTGACATTCCCCCCTGCACCTTAAATTACTTCACTCTCCAAAGCAATGGAGACAGCTAAACCTATACCTACACTAACAGGGAAAATTTTGTTCCCAGCAGTTTCTGTTTTTTAAAAACCAATGCCTGGAATATGGCAGTGCCCAAGGAGAGGGGAAGGGAGTCAGTGTTTCAGAGCAATGACCTGTCCATCAGTGCTGGAAGTAGTGAGAGTTAAATGGGGTCTGACATAGAGACAACAGGAGAGAAAGCAGAGTAGGGTAAACAACATAGTGAGATGTGAAATTGAGTTCTGCGGACACTTTAGAAGGCCAAACTTGAAGGCAGAGTATGTGGTTAATGGCAGGATTCTTAACAGTGTGGAGGAACCAAGAGATCTTGGGGTCCAGATCCATAGATCCCTCAAGTTGCTGTGCAAATTGATAGGATGGGTAAGAAGGCATATGGTGTACTGGTTTTCATTAAATGGACGATTCACTTCAAGAGTCATCAGGTAATGTTGCAACTCAATAAAACTCTGGTTTGACCGCACTTGGATTATTGCATTCAGTTCTGGTAGCCTCATTGCAGGATGGATGTACAGTGCACAAACAATTAAATTGCGCATGTAATTAAAGTGCACATTCTAGATTTTATTCAAAGTTATTTGTTTACATTTTGGTTTGACCATGTAGAAATTACAGCACTTTTTATACATCGTGCCCTTATTTTTTGGCACCATAATGTTTGGGACATTTGGCTTCACAGGTGTTTGTGAATACGCAGATATGCTGAATCGCTTCATTGGTGCAGGTATAAGAGAGCTCGGCTTGCTTCTAAGCTTTTGATCTCCTTTGTGTCTGTAGTTACCATTTTTCAACACGAGGACCAGAGCTGTGGCAGTGAAAGTCAAAGAAGCCATTATGAGGCTGAAAAACAAGAATAAAACAGTAAGAGACATCACCCAAACCTTAGGATGACCAAAATCAACAGTTTTCTTCTTAATCAACATTAAGAAGAAAGAGCTCAGTAATCGCAAAGGGACTGGTTTTCCAAGGAAGGTCTGCTCTGCTGCTGATGTCTTCCAGCCTCATAATGGCTTCTTTGACTTTCACTGCCACAGCTCTGGTCCTCGTGTTGAAAAATGGCAACTGCAGACTCCAAAGGTGATCAAAAGCTTAGAAGCAAGCCTAGCTCTCTTATACCTGCACCAATGAAGCGATTCTACATATCCAAGTAATCACAAACCAAATGTCCCAAACATTATGGTTCCCTGAAATGAAGGGACTCTGCATAAAAAAGTGTTGTAATTTTGACATGGTCAAAATAAAATGTATACAAATAACCTTTAATAAACTTTGGAATTACTTGCGAATTGTTAGATTACAAATTTAAAACTGGAACAGAGGAAAGGAAATAAAGGAAAAAGGTGTCTTGGTCCCAAACATTATGGAGGGCACCATAGATACTTTGGAGCGAGTACAGAGGAGATTTGTCAGGATGTTTATAGAAGACTGCTGGAGAAACTCAGGCAGTGATAGATAGGAAACACAAGAAATTTGTAGAGACCATCTCTGTGGCCATTCCCCTCAGCAAGCGGTTTATCGTTCTGGATGGTATTGGGGACCTGACAGAGGATGACCATAATGACTGGGTCTCTGGCATTGAGGATGGCTCTAGCTGAGAGGGTGAAGGACCATGCAATAGTCATCAGAGATTCCATTGTGAGAAGAACAGACAATATTCTGTGCGCCTGATAAAGACACCCAGATGGTGTGTTCTCTCCCTGGTGCCAGGGTATGTGTCTCATATCGGGTCCAGAACATTCTGACAGGAGAGGGTAAATAGCCAGAAGTTTTGGTACATGTTCGTAAATTAAGTCAGGAGGTCCTAAAGAGGAAATGAGGTAGGAAACTGAGAAGCAGGACTTTCATGGTGGTAATCTCTGTGCTGGTGAGGGCAAAAATAGCGAGATCAGGCAGATAATTGCCTGGCAGACAAACTGGTGTAGGGGAGGGCAGGGTTTCAGATTCTTGGATAATTGGGAACTCTTTTGGTACAACCTATACAAAAAAGATGGGTTACACCTAAACCCCAAGGGGACCAATATCCTGGTGGGCAGGGTTAATATAGCTGTTAGGGAGGGTTTAAACAAATTTGGCAGGGGGATGAGGACCAGAGTGTTAGGGCTGATGAAGGGGGAAACAGCAGTAAAGTGAAGGTAGTGGGCAGCAAGGATGACAGGTAGGTGATGAGACAAAATAGTCAGCAGAGGGACAACAGAGACACAGTACATTCCAAAACTGGTATTATACTTTAATGGACGCAACATTAGAAACACAGTGGATGGTCTTGCTGTACAGCTCTAAATTGGAGTTACGAAGTTGTGGCCATTATTGAGCCATGGCTAAAGGATAGGAAACATAGGAAGTAGGAACAGGAGTAGGCCAAAAGTAGCCGATCGAGCCTGCTTCGCCATTCAATAAGATCATGCGCTCCTCCCCCTACCCCTCCCATCACCATTTTATTCAGACGCCTGTCTGCTTTTTGTTCACACCTTGATGAAGGGCTCAGGACCAAAATGTCAGTTATGTATCCTTATCTTTGTTACATAAAGAACGCTGCATGGCTAGCACTTTTATATAAACTACAATCTCAGCACCTGCAGAATTTTTTGTTTAACGTTTTCTGGATATTGCCTGGATTAGAGAATATGTCAGATAAGGCAAGGCTGACAGAGCTAGAGGGCTTTTCTCTTTGGAGCAACAAAAGAAGAGTGGTAAGGTGCCCTGATAGGGTGGGCAGCCAGAAGCTTTTTCCTGGGGCGACAATAACCAATACCAGAGAACATGTGTTTAATGTGAGTAGAGGGAGTTAGGGAAAGTTGTCAGAGGTACATTTTTATACTGAGTAGGGGATGTCCTGCACTGGACCCCAGCACCTGCAGATGTTCTTGTTTACCACCTACATGGTCCTATTCAAATCCTAATTCTGTATAAGCAAGAGAGGGGTGTGATGGGATGAGGAGAGGGAAACCTGTTAGCATGGTGGGAGAATGATGGAAGATTAGGGAGCAGTGTAGTTTTGGGGAAGGACAATATTCAGGTTGGGATTTAGACCGTAATGGAGCTTAGCAGTCATTCTGGTCAGAGCATGAGATGGGTTGGTGGACAGTTAAGTAGCAATTTGGCCATTGTTTATATACAGCTCTGGGTACTTGCAAGATCCACGAGGCACAGTGGGCACGTGCTCTCAGTGTCACCACAATACATTTCACATTGCTGGTGGGGTGCGTCCCGGCCTTGGGACCGTGCAGGTCAACGCCTAACCTCAGCACGCATCTTACCCCGGCAGCAACTTCACCACAAAACCATGCCTGCCTGGGTGACGCCATCGGTCATGGAGCATCTGAGAATGCTGAAGGAATTCCACCTCCAGGCCATATTCGGAATGTACAAGCAAGAGGAGAAATCACAGCTCCAGGGAGGTGGGTGCACACAATTTATGCTGGCGCCAGCAACAGGAAAGGGAGACAGTCATGGTGACACACCGTGGATGATCTGGTTTTCTGGTGACAAACCTGCAAACAGTCTGGTTTGCTGGTAGTTGGTCCATTGTCGCGGTAACCCACCCATGGATGGTACGGATTAACGGTGACCCAACCATGGACTGTCCGAATTGGCGGTGACCTGCCTGCAGATGGTCCAGATTGGCAGAGATCCATCTGCAAGCGGTCCAGATTGGTGGAGACCTGCCTGTGAGCCGTCCAGATTGATGGTGACCTAGCTGAGAATGGTTCAATTTACCAGTGACCCACCTGTGGGCAGTCCATGTAGGTGGTGACCTGCCTGCAGATGGTCTGGTTTCCTGGTGACCTGCCCGCGAACGGTCTGGTTTCCCAGTGACCTGGCCGCAGACGGTCCATTTTCCCAGTGACTTGCTCATGGAAGGTCCAGTGCCATGCCGCTTCCCTGATCTGGTCTACGGTTTAATCTGGCTGCAGCCTTGTGCTCACTGCTTTTGTATCAATCACATTAGGCAACTTCACTGAACTGTGTCAGCACGCCCTTCCTTGCCTTCTCATTTGTTGTTTGCTTTGTTCTTAATGTTGCAGGTCTGCTGGTGAAACAAATTCTCCAAAATATTGAACAGTCCTTGAAAGTGACTCCCACACTGAGCCCCAAGCTGATCATGTACTCCGCGGTGAGTCAGCCCAGCATTCCGGTACTAGAAACATTTTGTGCACCACAGTTCTTCATTTTACAAATAGAAATGCTCTCTTTGTGATGGTACCCTTCTGGAATTGTGGCTGTAACCTTGAACCTGCTGGCCTTGAGCTGTAATATTATAGATATTATGCTATCACAGCATCAGTGATCCAGATTTGAATCCGGTGCAGTCTAAGCAGTTCCTACTTTCTCCCCTGACCTGTATGGGTTTTCTCCAGGTGCTTCAGTTTTCTCCCACCCTTCAAAAATGGACGGAGTTGGGTATAATTGGGAGGCACAGGTTTCAAGGACCAGGAGACCTTTATCTGCGTTGTATATTAAAATAAAAACTTTAAAATAGTCTACTGTATTGAACACTTTGTGTGCAAAATGCATGGTACAGATTTGTGTCTAATTCTCTTCGGTAATAACGGGCACTTTTATTCTGTTCCCAGCATGACACAACAATTGTAGCTCTTCAGATGGCTCTGAACATTTACAGCCAAGCTCCTCCGTATGCCTCCTGCCACATGGTTGAGCTGTACAAGGAGGACAACGGGTAGGTCCTGCTTCAGAAACAAATGCTGAGTGCACTCAGGGCTTCACCAAGGGCCTGATTATTGGGGGTCTTAATGTCTGCCAGCATCTGGGGACTGGTGGAAGATCTGTACGTACTGAGGCTCCCTCTGTCCATTGTTCTCCTGCTGCAAACCAAAGCGCTTGTAAAGCAAAAACAGGAAATGTATGCGTGAATGAGGTGAAAATATACCTCTCCACGGACTCCATCTGAATCTCCCACTACCTAGGAAAGACAGTCAACGCACTGAAGGATCCATCACACCCTGGTTGTACTCTCTCCTCGCACCCATGATCATGGAGAGGCTTAAAAAGTGTGAAAGCAAACACCACAGGCTTAACGACAGTTTCTTCCCTGCAGCCATCAGGCTCCTGAATGAACCCCATAACATTGCTCTCATGCTGCCCTTGCTTGGTGCTAAGCGATCTTTCTTTTCATTGTAATCCTGTACTCTTGTGCATTTTACACAGCTGTAATCCGTTGGTCTGCTCACAGAAGAACCCTTCTCACACTGCCAGATGCTTTGTGATGAATAAACTTGAAATACTTCATCAGGCAGCACCTGTGGAGATAGAAGCAGCAGAAAATGAAAGATGGCTGAGCTGTTGACTCTGTTCTCTTCTCCACAGACACTGCCTGACCCACGAGGGGTTTCAGCATCTTCAGCTGTGGCTTTGCATTTCAACACTTTAATTTTTCACTTTCCTAATGTTTACCTGAGATTCTTTTATTTTAATATTTTATATGCTAATTATATTTATATAAAAAACTTGTTTAAAAATAAGCAAACAAAACAACCCCCTCCCTTTCACATTATAAATCCACACACCGTCAGGGCTCACATTTATGTTGATTATCAAAAATTCTACATGGGGAAGTCACTTGCATTTATACTTCAGCATTTATTATTGTCCTTTTTATTATATTGTATTTGTAATTACAATTGGGCCCCTATATGATCCAACTATGGCTGCCATATCTTAATATGTCATATTTGTTCTTTATGTTGTATGTAATTTTTTTCTACATGTATGCAACTATTCATCTCAGCAGTCCATTGTGCTATCTGTAGAGGGGAGTCGGATTTCCAAGTAATTGCAATACATTTCTTACCCACTACTTAGGTTACTTTAACCCATGAAATTTGCAATTAAGTTAGTTTATTACTTATTTTCAATGAAGTTGCCCAAAAGATAAAGCTCCTGGTCATCCGTGAAGGCCAACCTTGTTATCCTTGTTAATATTTCAGTAATATCCTACCAGAAAAGTCTCACTTTCACACATGACCACGTGGCATGTAAAAACATTCCTATTTTTATCCCACACCTAAAACACATCTCTGATATTTCAGATTTTGATTTATGCAACATTTGTAATGTGAGATATGATGATATAAAAAGTTATATTGCACTAATCCATATCTTGCATTTATATTTGATGCCATACCATCCAAACAGCATCTTTCCATTATTGCAACTCCTAAATCCGACTCCCATCTCTCCCTCAATCTCTGTAAACATGGTTTCGCACTTTCATTCTGGAGAGTAAAGTCCATCTTACTTATAAATTTATAATCATTGGTTCTATTTCACTAATTTCAGGTGGGGCCGAACGGCCCCATCTTTCTCTTAGGAATGATCTTAGCTGGAGAAAACAAAAGAAAGTCCCATTAGCTACTCTGTATTTATTTCTTAATTATTCAAAAGACATAAAATATCACTCTACTTAATAGTCATCAATATATATTATTCCTTTGTTATACCATAAATTCAATATTTTGTTGCCCAGATTCATAGACACCAACACATTTTTACATATGGTGTTCTTAATGATGTTCCTGCTTTTTTTCCTCCAATATACTCATTTATTTCTTGCCATTTTCTAATCATCTGTATTAATATTGGGTTAGCCATTCTTTTTTGTTGATAACAGCATTTCACTTATAAATAAAATCCTTTGCTGTTTCTCCTTTTATTGAATTCAATCCCATTTGGATCCAAGAAGGGGGAATGTCTTATTCAAAAATGAATGATAAAAATCTTGCTTGTGCTCATAAATAGTATTTCTTAAAGTCCAGAAGTCTTGTGACCCTGTTCTGATATTCTTTTTCCAATTTTGTTCTTTCTCTAGACTATCAGTTCTGTAGCATATTCTCTCAAGATTTTTTTGTATAAGAGATAATTTGTCCTCTTCAGTAAGCTTTAAGTGTATGCCATATTAAAAAGCTATTATCAGTAGAAGAAAGGTTAGTTTCGCAGAATAGATCTATCTGTCTCTTAATAAGCTCACAAAAGTCCTTCCTTTTCAACAGTGTGGCATTGAGATGCCATCTATATACATTTTCTTGTTTTTCCATTATTGTAATAATTAAAGTTAATGGTGAATGATCTGATAAAAGTCTTGCCAAATATTCCATTCTTACCACTCTATAACTGGGCAGACATTAAAAACAAATCAGTCCTTGTATGTGAATCATGTTCCTTTGAGTAGAATGAGTAGTATCTTTCTACGGGGTTAAGCTGTCTCTATATATAAACTGCGCTGGGTAGGTCATGTCTCCAGAATGGAGGACCATCGCCTTCCCAAGATCGTGTTATATGGCGAGCTCTCCACTGGCAACCGTGACAGAGGTACACCAAAGAAGAGGTACAAGGACTGCCTAAAGAAATCTCTTGGTGCCTGCCACATTGACCACCGCCAGTGGGCTGATATCACCTCAAACTGTGCATCTTGGCGCCTCACAGTTCGGCGGGCAGCAACCTCCTTTGAAGAAGACCGCAGAGCCCACCTCACTGACAAAGGGACTTAGATCTATTCCTTCAGAATAAGGGTATTAAAGGTTATGGAGAGAAGGCGGGGACGGGTTACTGAACTTTAAGATCAGCCATGATCTCGTTGAATGGCGGAGCAGGCTCGAAGGGTCGAATGACCTACTCCTGCTCCTATCTTCTATATATTTCTATAAAAGACAAAGGATGAAAAACCCAACACCAAAACCCAACCAACTAATTTTCCCTTGCAACCCTTGCAACCGTGTCTGCCTGTCCTGCATCGGACTTGTCAGCCACAAACGAGCCTGCAGCTGACGTGGACATTACCCCTCCATAAATCTTCGTCCGCGAAGCCAAGCCAAAGAAAGAAGATATATCAATCAAATTTAAATCCTTCATAAATGATAGTGCCATTTTTGCAGCTTTTGCCCTTGTCACTGTTTTAGCTGATTTATCCAGTATTGGATCTGGACAGAAATTGAAGTGTCCTCTGACCAGTATATTTTGTCTTCTCTCTGCTGTTTATAAAAAGATATCTTTCATAAAATCTTCATCATCATAATTTGCTGCATAAATATTCATAAATTTCCATGATTCTACATAAATTTTACAATGTGCCATTACAAATCTTCCAGCTTGGTCAGTCAGTTTCTCTTCTATTATTATTGGTATCTTCTTATAAATTAAAATTGCTACTCCTCTTGCTTTAGAGCATCTTCTTTTTAATTTAGCGCGTTCCGATTTGGTAAGATGCATTTTTTGTAGAAAGACAATATCTGCCTTCAATTTTTTAAGGTGTGCCAAGACCAGTCTCCTTTTCACTTACCTGTTTATCCTAGTAACATTAAGACATTAATTTTTAACATTCTATCCATATTGATTTTTTTAAACAAATATTGTTTAACCATAAACCTTTTTGATTGTTTAAATAAGTGTTCTTTCCCCTTTAAAAAAAAATCACGAACGATGTCCCTGCCCTGACCCAAAGAGGAGACCCCGAAATCCCGTGAAAAAAATCCCATTGAATCCTACGAGGAAGAAGAACTCCTCCCTTTCACGCCATCTTTTATAGATTCTCCTCTCTGTGCACCATTCTCCTCCTTAAAATGGGGTCTTCACCTTGTTACTAATTTTCCCAAGTTTTCTATCTTTTGTGAGCTCTTCGAGAACATTTCAATAATTTGGACGTTATTTCATTTGTTAAATTCTCCATGTGGTCGATCTTGTCCAGCAGACCTTGTCTGTCCAACTCCAAAGCTTTGTTTATCTTGTGTTTTTATCAAGTATATTTCTGTTTTGGTCATTCTTTCCATTAAGTCTTCAACGATTTCTTTAATTTCAGTCATGTCTCTCATTACATTTTCAATGCCAACAAACTGGTTGCTCAATTTTCCATTTTCTCCAGGATAATATTTAATTCTTGTCCTGACTCCCCAGCTCTGCCGGGGTACTCTGGTCCCGAGGCCACTCTTGTGCCGCTCCCTTTTGGGCTTTGGCTCAATTTTCCTGGTTGAGTAGAAACGTCTTCATTTTTTGTTCTCGGCTGCCTTGGTTTCTTAGTTTTTTTAGTGAAAAATTATTAATTTTAAGATTTTAACCGTCTTTTTGATACTCCTCATGGAGAGCTCGATCAAAACACGTCTATGTCCTTCACATGGGCAAGCCCCCCTTTACGTGATATCCTTTCATCAATTAAAAATGTTTGGTTAAGAGTTTGTGATGATGCAGGGGATGGGAAATAAATAGAAATGGACAGCAAGGGTAATGTTTGTGTTCATAAGGATGTTTGAAGGAGGTAGATGCTTTGAGAGGCTGCAGAAGAGATTTACCAGGATGTGGCTGGATTGGAGGACATGCCTGGTGAAACAAGGTTGACAGAGCTGGGGCATTTTTCTTTGGAGTGACAAAATATGAGATGACTTAATAGAGGCATACAAGATTATGAAGGACCCAGATAGGGTGAACAGCCAGCACCTTTATCCCAGGGGGACAATAGCAAATCCCAGAGTCATCTGTTTAAGGTGAGTGGAGGTCAGTTTAAGGGAGATGTCAGAGGTAAGGCTTTTTTACCCAGAGAGACGAGGATGCATGGGCAGGGTGGTGGTGGAGGCTGGTACAATAGAGACTTTCTAAAACTTCTCAGGTAGGCACATGGATGTAAAAAACAGAGGTTATAGGTGTGAGGTAGGGAAGAATTAGATTTTTGTGGACTAGGTTTATATAGGTTGGCACAACATCATGGGCCAAAGGGCCTGCACTGTCCTGTCCTGTTCTATGAAAAATTAGGGAAGGGTGAAATAGCAGTAAAAGAGAAAAAGTAGGAACTGGTGTGAGTGTGGGAAAAGTGGGTACTTGCTTAAGTGTGCTCAGAGAGGACAGTTTTTTTTTCCTGTTTTGTGTGGTCATTCTCTGTTACCCAGCCCTAATTATCCATGAGGTAGAGGTGTGGTACAGCTTCTGTCCTTCAATAGCCTCTTCCCTGCTCTAAGAGCCACAGTGGAGATAAGAGATTTGTGAGGAAGGACCCAGACCTGAAATATTGGTCATCCTTTACTTCCTATGGAGGCTGTGTGACGTACTGAGTTTCTCCTGCACTAGAGGGGCCTGCAGGAGCTTGTAGAGACTGGAATCTGGAGCAAAAAAAAAGTAAACAAGCTGGAGGGGAAGGGATAGTCAATGGTTCTGGTTGCAACCCTTCATTTGGGTCTCGAGCCGAACTGTTAACTCTCCTGCTTCCCTCCGCAGATGCTGCCTGGCCCACTGAGTTCCTCTGGCATGTTGTTGCTTGGAGCCACAGTTTTTTGTGTTCCTGGTCAGCAGTTGAATGTTGGGAACTTGGTGAAGGTGATGTTACTGAAAAAAAGGATGGAAGGAGGCAGCAAGAATGAAGGAGAAAGACTGGAGCATTCCCAGAGAGAACACATGGGGCTGGAAGAGGTGATGGCAAGACATTGAACAGCCAAGAGGAATTTATAAGGTAGTAACTTCCTTTAGTGAAGCAAGTGAGTTGTCAGAAAAAAGACATGATGTGCCCCAAAGTTGACTAACATTTTGGTCGTGGTTTAGTTTTAAGTGAAATTTCATTCCAAAATAGAATCTTCCATTGCAGGATATCTGAAATGTCCTCCTTCTTCAAAAACCACAGCTTCCCCTCTACTGCCATTACCTCAACCCACATCTGCATCTGCCCTGACCATTTCTCTCCCTAGACGTAACAAGGATAATGTTTACCTCCACCTTGCCTACCACCCCACCAGACTCCGCATCCAACATATTAATTTCTGCCACCTCCAATGGGATCCCACCAACTGACACATTCCCGTCCCCTCTCTGCGTTCTCTCAAATTGGCTCTCTACATAACTCCCTCATCCACTCATCCATCCCTTGCACTCCCCTCCCCCCCCAAGTAACTACCCCTGTGACTGTAAGAGTTGCTCCTCTTGCCTCCTCCATCCCAACGTTCAGAACCCCAAACATTTCTTCCAAGTGAAGCCACACCTTGTGTGAATCTGTAGGGGTTACGTCAATCTGGCCTCCTCTACATTGGGGAGACTGTGGAATAATTTCATGGAGCACCTTCACTCTGACAATTGCAACAGCAAGGACCTCCCAGTGGCCACCCACATCAATTCCACACCATTGCCACACCAACATGTCTGTCCATGGGCTCATGCATTGCCAAATCGAGGTTACTTGCAAATTGAATTCCGTCTTGGCACTCTCCAACCACCTGGCATTAACGTTTACCTCTCTCCCCAATCTCTCCTTTTCCCTGTTTCTCTGTCTCCCTTGCTCCAGCTCCTGCCCTTCTATAAGAGAATGATCCTTCTCAGCCCTCTGCCCTCTCCCCATCACTTCTCAGCTGCTTTTTCATCTATTCTCCAACCCATAGCCACTTATCCTCCCTGTTGGCCTGTGCTCCTCCCACCTGTTTTCCCATGTCTCTGAGAAGGGGCTCAGATCTGAAACATCAACTGCTTTTTTTTCTCCAGCATTTTTGTGAAACACTGGACACCAGCATCTACAGATTTTCTTGTTTGAGAATGATTTCAGGCAAAGAATTTGAGAGGAATATAATAGGAGGCAAATTCCTGCATTAACTTCAAAGCCAGAAACAGAAGAGATTGATGTTAGTGATTGACATGCTGGAGGGATTGAGAGAGAATGTGGTATCGAGTTAACCTCGAGTACATCTGTGAGCACGGGAGATATATTTAGGACACATGATGGTCATGGATGGTCAGCACCTTTGGGAGTGCAGAATAGAGAATGGAGAAAATCCTGTCTGGATGGATTGGCCTGGAAGGGAATGAGGAGGTGCTATTGGATCAGGTAAGTGGGAAGAGTGCGGGTGGAGGAGGTAGGGAGAGATGGGGTAGTGGTTTATTGAGCAGGAGCTTGTGGAATGAGAATGAGAAGTGCCCAGCCTGGGGGAAGAGCAGAAGAGCAGGTGATCTGATGGCAGGCAAAGAGAAAGGAAGAAATTAAGACATGGGAAGACAACAAGGATATAAGGATGAAGAATGCAAGAAAAATTATGACTGCTTTGGAGAAATGGAGAGGAGGATATTGGGACAGGTGCCAACAAGTGCGAGTGGTCAGAGGAGGTTTGGGGGTGGAGTGTTTGGATTTGGTTGAAAAGAAAACGGGGCAGCGGAGAGCGGACTTCAAATATGAAAGGTCCTCACTTTAGCCAAACCACAACCAGAGAGAGGTCAAAACTGACCATTGTCAGGGAGAAAATGACTTCCTGCTGTTCCAAAAGTCTGCACACTGGTTGAAGTAAAATCACAAAGCTTGGAAAAATTCAGTAGGCCAAACAGTGCACTTTATAGAGCAATATTTCAGGCTTGAGCTCTCCATCAAGGCATGGAGGTAAAGGACACTGTTTCACCTACTGAGTTTCTCCAGCATTCTGTTTTACTTCAACCACAGTTCGTTTTTTACTTCTGCCTGCTGCAAAACTCTGTTCTATCTCTTTGAGGGAAGCCTTCCCTGAAGAAGTTCTCCTTTTCTTTCTGAAGGGAGTACTGTGGGATTCTCTCTCACTGCTCCCTGCTGCTCTTGAGCTTTACAACCATGTACTCACCCAGACCCACTTCCACAGCCACGCTGCCTTCCTCGCTACTTGCCTCCACTGCCATCTTGTACCTCGTGGTTTCCTGCTCTGGTTCCAGGTCTCCCAGTTTTGGCCCCCACAAGGATCTGAGGTACCTGCCCAGCATTGACTGCTGCTCTCTGTGCTTCTCTGGATGCATTCTATAGACCATTTTTAAAATTTGATCCATCCCTTGATGAAGGGCTCAAGGCCGAAACATGGGTTATGTATTTTTATCTTTGCTCTATAAAGTACACTGTTTGATCTGCTGAGTTTTTACTCCTGCTGTTCCAATGTGTGCCCGTGGCATTTACAGGACCTTTACCGTGGAGATGTACTACAAGAATGAAAGCTCTTCTGCACCCTACCCCCTTGCTCTTCCAGCCTGCTCCCAAAGTTGTCCCTTGGACAGATTCATCGAGATTGTTAAGGGAGTGATACCAGATGACTGGGATAAGGAGTGTGGCCATACCAGTAACCACTTCAAAATAGGTAAGAGGTCAAATCTCCATATGTGTGGTCCCTTCTGAATTTCTTGTTAGTTCCCTCATCCCACTTGGTGTGGTTAGGTCTAGTCCCAGTATCTCACACAAGAATTGCACTCGCTCAGCTCAGCATCACTTGTGCTTTGATTGCTAGGTGGGAGGAGGGGGGAAAGAAGCATCAATTTGATGTGGGACTGACCGCAGAGGCTGTATTACAATGGGGACTGGGAACTGAAACAGATCCTTGTTTAGATCAAAGTAGGTCAATCCAAGCTGAGGCATTGTGCTCTCTCTTCTCTTGCCTTACCGTCTGCCTCCACCCCATCCCTCCATTATCTCCCCATTTAACCCTTCCAGTGTATGCCCTCTCTTTATTCTCTCCTCCCATACTCCAGCAGGGGAACCATCCCTGCATCTGGCCTGCTGAGCCCTGTTGTCATGTTTCACTACGATAACCTCATTTTTTTTCATAACTATGAGAGTATTGTTCCTTGGACCATCATCTATCAGACAACAAACCCTAGGAACCAATCTGGTGAACCGTTTCAGAACCAAACACTTCAGTGTAGAGTCTGCACTAACCAGCACCTAATTGACCTCTCAACCTACATATCTCTGGGATATGGGAAGACACAATGAGATGGTGTGGATTTAACACAGGCAGTAGCTGAGGTCAGGATTGAAGCCAGGTCTCCTGTATGGAGGTTTAACTGTGCTGCCTTAAACATTCTCAACACCCTGTGACTGGAAATTAGTGCAGTTCTCTAGTGGTCACCTAACCATCAGAATCCCTCCCCCCACCTCATTTTGTACTCTTCTTGTGTATTCCACATCTCAGATGTTTTGCTGTCTAGAACAATAGTTCTACAGCGCAGAAACAGTCCATGCCAAACTATTTTGCACCCTCGTTCCACTGACCTGCATCCAGACCATTTCCTTCCATTCCCCTCCTGTCCACATGCCTGTCTAATGTTTTCTTAAATGTCAAAATTGAGCCCTCATTCACCACTTCAGCTAGCAGCGCACTTTGCCTGAAGTTCTCCCCAATATTCCCTTTAAACTTTCCCCCTTTCATCTTTAACGCATATCTTCTTGTTTTTATCTCCCCTAACTTCAGTGGGGAAAAGCCTGTTTGCATTTATTCTGTCTATACCCATAATTTTCTATACCTCTGTCAAATCTCCCCTCATTCTTCTACATTCCAGGGAATAAAGTCTTCACCTATTCAACCTTTCCCTGTAACTCAGCTCAAGTCCTTGTAAATCTCCTCTGCACTCTTTCAATCTTATTATATTTCCTGTAGTTGCGTGACCAAAACTGCACACAGTATTCCAAACTTAGCCTCTTCAATATCTTGTACAACTTTACCATAACATCCTAACTCCTGTCTTCGATACTTTGATTTATGAAGGCCAATGTGCCAAAAGCTCTCTTTACTCTATCTTCCTGTGATGCCATTGTAAGGGAAAACAACTCCTTTGAAACCCTTTGCCACCTGCAAAGATCTGTGGCCCAAATGTCCATGCACACTTCAGAGCAAAGCCATTAAAACATGGAACAGTCCAACACAGTACAGGCCCTTTGGCCCATAGTATGTAAACCTACTCCAAAACCCTACCTCACACTCATAACTCTCTATTTTTCTTACATCTATGTGCCTAAGAGGCTCTTGAATATCCCTATTTTGCCAGCCTACATCATCACTCCAGGCAATGCATTCCAGGCTCCCACCACTCTCTGTGTGTAAAAGAAAAACCTCTGATGCCTCCCCTAATCCCTCTCACCTTAGATAGATGTCCTCTGGTATTTTGCTAATGTCATCCTGGGGAAAAAATGTGTTGGCTGGCTGCCCTATCTTGTCCCTTATTAAACCTACATTGCCTCTCCCTATCACTACATATCATCACCTTTCTGCTAATCTGTGGCCCATTGCAAGTGCTCGGTTTCAATTTCACTCTTTCTCAAGCCTCATATTCTTCAGTTATTGACATTTATCAATCACCCCCTTGTTTCGTCTTGCTCTCCATAGTTGTCATCATGAGGAGCTTTCTTCACCCTTGTTCCTGAAAAATCTCTTCTTTAAAGTCTCAAGTTAGCTTGTTCTGACAATCTGTGGTTCCATTTACCCTGGGTTAAACTCTTCCCATCCTACCTTCCAGTTCAGAGGTTCTGTTCCTAATTGGCTGTTTGCTGAAACTGATGAGGGTTCACGAGTTCTCAAGCAAAGTGTCCAGCGTGCAGGCAGTGAGTCATGTGGCATGGTTTTCAGATTATAAGGCCATATACATAGCCTTCCTCACGCTCTGTGTCTCCACAGATCTGCTCTTGGGCCTGGCTGGGAGTTTCTGCCTTCTGGTCCTCATCTTCCTGGCTGTGTGGCAGTACTGCTGCAACTGGAGTCAACACGAGGGCTACCAGAAAGTCTCCTCAGGCATAGAAGGAGGGAAGAAGATGGCCTTAATGTGATCAGAACAGTGGCACTCATGACCAACCTGGCCACAGAGGAGTTGGCTTTAAATTGTTTTTTATCTGGCTTTAATTTGTTTTTTTTATAAGAAGTTATAACCCCACTTTTTTGATAATCAGGGGCATAATTTCTGCAGTAAAGGAGCAATGGCTGATGGAAGGAAGCTTGAGGAAACTAAAAACTAAAATGGCACTGGATTTGGTCACTTGATTCCTTCCTGGTTGTTTTATGGTGTAGCTGAATGGGATTAGTAAACTTCTCAGTGGGCATGGCTGCCACCACTGGCTCCATCTCAGACCACGAGCATCAGAGTAAGTTACTAGATCTGTAACTGCAAATTGTTCCATCTTCTGCAGACCCAAGCCGCGTGTACAGGATAACCACCACTTTGGGCCAGAGCCATTCATCAGCAATGTGACTGACTTTTGCTTCCTGCAGATGCTGCAAGACCTATTGTTTCTCCAGCACCTTTGGGTACTTGTTTATATAGGCACCTGCTTGGTCCCCAAGGCTGGTATTGGTAGGATTTGAGAATGAAAATACCTTAACGTGTAGTAAAAGTGGATATCTTAAAACTAGAATAATGGGAGTAATTTGCCAAAAGCCTTTATTGTTCCACTGTGCCCTCCCTCCCCCCCCCCCCCCCCCCCCCTGTAGTTTCAACCTTTGTACTTGAGAAACTGGATATTTTTATTATCAGGTGCTCTGAGGCCAGTTTGTCCTTTGGAAGAGTCTATTCCTTCATGCTGAGAGTGGTGGGTGGGGTGGGGGGGCGGGTGGTGAGAATCGGGTAAATGGAAACAGACTGTTCTCCTTCCCCAAAGCTGGTTGATGCCATGGATAATTTTTTTTTCAACAGCAAAATGGATGGGTTTGAGCAAAAGCAAATTCAAAATCTCATAAAAATAGAAAACAGGGCCCTTACAATTCCTATTTGATTATTTTTAAAAACTCCACTATTCTAAATAATTTGTTAAATTCGGTGATCTGTGGCACTTTCAAAATTTTATGTGATGTCTTTAATAAACATGCTTTTACTGCCTCTTGCGTTGCAGATCAAGTCTTGTTTTCTTGATAAACCGGATTAATTACAAAGTGTAAATATTATCTGGGCACCTAGAGCAGTGAGATTGAAGTATGTAGGAGGTGCAAAATATAGAGCAGGATGACGTGTGGAAGGTTAAGTGGAGGACGACCATCAACCCAAGAGAGGGGAAAACAAGGTAAGCTCATCTTACAGATATCTGATTTTAATTAAACTCCCCAAGTTGTTGAGTTCAATTAAATCCAGAAGGTCACAACATGCGTAGAAGGAAGATGAGGTGCTGTTCCACTAGCTTTTGTAACTATGTGAATGTCATGGAAACTCAAGTTTAGAGTAAAGATGGGCCTCCGCATCCAACGTGTTATTACTGGATCCCACTACTAGTCACAGCTTCCCTTTTCTGTAGGGACAGCTCCCTCTAGGACTCCCTCATCCACTCATCCCTTTCCATTAATTACTCCTGTGACTGCAAGAAGTACAACACTTGTGCCTACATCTCCTCCCTTACCACCATTCGGGGCCCCAAACTTCTTCCAAGTGAAGCAACACGTTGCTTCAATTTGTCAGGGTTGTTTACTGCATCTGGTGCTCCCAATGTGGCCTGCCCAATATCGGTGAGACTGGACATAAGACTGGGAAATGGTTTTATTGAGCACTTTCACTTACTGCTGTAAAAGCAAGGTCCTCCCAGTGGCCAAACATTTTCATTCCACAAACATTTTCATTCCACACACCTCCACATCCGAACGTGGCCGCAAGCACTGCCAAACTAAGGCCACTGTAAATTGGAGGAACACCTATTCCTTCTTGGCACTCTACAACCAGATGGCATTCACATTGACTTCTCCAATTCCTGTTAACACCCCTCCCCAAGTCTCTCCCATTTCACTCTCTCTGTCTTCTTTCTGCCAGCTCCCCACCCCATTCCATCCCTTCTATCAGAGAGCTACCCTCTTCCCCATCACTTCTCCAATCTTTTCACTTCTCTCCCGTGACCTCTTTCCCTCCCCCCACCTTTTTATTCAGTTACCTGCCTGTTTCTGCTTCAACCTGAAGGATCCAGGCCTGAAATGTTGGTTACCCTTCACTTCCTATGGATGCTGCGTGACCTGCTGAGTTTCTCCAGCTCACTTGTGTGTAGTACTTGACAAGGGAGGCGCAGAGTTGGTTTCTCCCCCTGGCTAGGATTCTAAGCTAAGAGGGGTCACAGTTTCAGAGTAAGGGGCTAGCCATTCTGCATTGAGCTGAGGGGGAGGGGGAAATCTTCACCCAGAGGGTAGTGATTCTTTGGACATCGATGCTGAGGGGCTTAATCACCACTTTATTCAAAACAGATCACTGCATTGTTAGATATTAAGGGAATAAAGTAAGAAATCTAGAGTTGGTGCAAGGAAACAGTACGGAGGTGAAAAATTAGCCATGAGTACAAGAAGCTGAAAGGGTTTAACCTTGTGTGGTGGCAAGCAACATTTGAGGGCACTCGATGCAACAAAGGATATGGGACCAGGAAGTGGGTAATTTGCCCTCCAACATCCCAAGGTCTTTCCATCTACAAAACATGTAGGGAATAGGACCAGATTCTCCACACTTACCTGGATGCGTGCAGCTCCAACAACTTCAAATTGTCCATCCAGGACCAAGCAACTCACTGGATTGCTGCCCCATCACCTAGATTTTCATTCCCTCCACCACAGTCACTCAGTGGCTAGAATGTGCGGCATCTACATCCAACACCACCTCTCAAAGCTGTCGCTACCACCAATGAGGATAGGGTCGTGGGCACCTGGGGCTCTTCTTTCCCAAGTTGCATATTATCCTGTCAGGGCACTAGCTCTGCCAGTGGCAGGCAGATCCTAAAAAAAAATGAAGTCTGACATTATTACTTTTTCCTCTCTGCTATTCCAGGTTGAAGTGGTCCTCCCTTAGAAACATCTTGACCTACACTGCCCTCTTTCAGCCAATATTGCTCATCACTCAATCGCTTTGTTTCATTAAAAAAAATGTAGACATACAGCATTTAGGCCCATGTGCCCATGCTGCCCAATTTACACCCAATTACCTACAACCTCTAGTACATTTTAAACAGTGGGAGGAAAACCCAGGCAGACACGGGGAGGATGTACAAATTCCTTACAGACAGCGCAGGATTCAAACCCCAGTCCCGATTGCTGGCACTGTAACGGCATTGCGCTAACCGCTATGCCAACTGTGCCACCCAATCACACTTTACATTCTAACTCTTTGACCTTCCCCTTCTGCAAGTGTAAACTTGCTTCCTGATCTAAAGTGTGAACCGTTTCTCCCTACAGAGTTGCTACCTGACCCTATTGAGTGTTTGCAGCATGTTTTTTAATTGCTGGAAAATTTGTGTTGCCCAGGATGTTTGTTTCCGCAGTAACACCATGGAATCGAGAGGGGAGAGATTGAAGAGTAGTCTGAGGGGCAACGTTTTCACTGAGGGCAGTCCTTACTTGGTCATTCAAATGGCATTTGGAGAGCTATATGGATAGAAAGAGTCAAAAAGGAATGTGGACTAAATGCAGGAAAATAGGACTAGCCCAGAATGGACAAGATGGGCCAAAAAGCCTGTTCTGTGTTATGTTCCTCTGACTAATGGTACATACCCTGTTCAAGTATTGTAAAAAGCAAAAGAGCATTTATCAGACATGTGACATACAAATCAGCTTTCACCACAAATTATAAAAAAATTACCAGATCACTTTGTATTTTCAAACTTATTTCATAAAGTGCTTTCAAACTTCAAAAATAATGGAATATATCGATAACATTTTCAATGTGACAGTGGCTACTGGTCACAATCCAAGAAAGGGTATATCATTATTCAAAACTATCCATCATAGACTTCACAAAATCAGGCTCTCAGATCAGCAGAGATCAAAAGCCAAGGTGCAGTGATTGAAAGATTGGAAAGGAGATAACAAAGACTGTTCTGAGTCCAGCACTTATGCACTGCCTGCAGGATGGGAAAGACAGAAGCTTTCAACATGCAGATGTGATGAAGACTTGTTCTCTATTACATAATGAGGTGAGTTAGGCAGGGATAGAGACAATGGTCTGAATGGTCTCTTTATGTGTGATACATCATCCATTTCCACAGCCTAGCTGGACAATGAGCTTAACATCAACGAGACTAAAATCTAAACAAATTGCTTCAAGTACCAATAATTAAGGTAATTAATTGGATTAACCCCTGAAATTATGGCTGTAATAGGTTTCTTTTAAATGTATATGTACATATGTACAGGACGGTGGTGGGGGGGGGGGGGGGAATAGTGCACCAGGAGAGATGGGCAAGGTCAGGGCAAAAATCCAGTAGTTTGTTGGGAAAGTAATTCAAGTCAAAGATTGTGAATGGGATCATTTAAACTCAGGTAGCAATGACTTAGGAACACAATTTCTTTGAGGATTGAAGTCACATTGTGGATCCAAGCCCATCACCCCAATTTGCTCATGCCAACCAAAATATCCCACCTTCCTGTGTTTGGACATATCTCTCTCAACCCATCCTATCCATGTATTCATCCATTTTTTTCCCCTAAACATTACATAGTACCTGCCTTAACCACCCCCTCTGGCAGCCCATTCAATACATCTACCACCCTCAATAAAAATAGTTACCCTTCAGGTTTCTGTTAAATCTTTCCCCTCTCACCTATGTCCTCTGGTTACAGATTCTCCTTCTCTGGGCAAGACTCTCTGCATTTATCCGATCTACCCCTCTCATGATTTTGTACACCTCTGAGATCACCCCTCATTCCCTCCTGGGCTCCAAGGAATAAAATAAAATAAAATCTCAAACTTCCCCTGTAGCTCAGGCCCCCAAATACTGGCAATGTCCTCGTAAATCCTCTTCAGCTTGACACCTCAACCCACACCTGCATCTGCCCTGACCATTTCTCTCCCTAAACGTAACAAGGATAATGTTTACCTTCACCTTGTCTACCACCCCACCAGACTCCGCATCCAACATATTAATTTCTGCCACCTCCAATGGGATCCCACCAACTTACATGTTCCTGTCCCCTCTCTGCGTTCTCTCAAATTGGCTCTCTACATAACTCCCTTATCCACTCATCCATCCCTTGCACTCCCCTCCCACCCCAAGTAACTACCCCTGTGACTGTAAGAGTTGCTCCTCTTGCCTCCTCCATCCCAACATTCAGAGCCTCAAACATTTCTTCCAAGTGAAGCCACACCTTGTGTGAATCTGTAGGGGTTACATCCTGGATCTGGCCTCCTCTACATGGGAAGACTGTGGAATAATTTCATGGAGCACCTTCACTCTGACAATTGCAACAGCAAGGATCTCCCAGTGGCCACCCACATCAATTCCACACCATTGCCACACCAACATGTCTGTCCATGGGCTCATGCATTGCCAAATCGAGGTTACTTGCAAATTGAATTCCGTCTTGGCACTCTCCAACCACCTGGCATTAACGTTTACCTCTCTCCCCAATCTCTCCTTTTCCCTGTTTCTCTGTCTCCCTTGCTCCAGCTCCTACCCCCTTCTTTAAGAGAATGATCCTTCTCAGCCCTCTGCCCTCTCCCCAAAATGAAACACAATGTTCCAAATGGGGCTTCACCATCATTTTATACAACTGCAGTATGACCTCCCAACTCAATACTGTGATGAAGGCCAATGTGCCAAAAGCATTTTGACCACCCTATCTACCCATGACACCATTTTTAAGGTACTATGTACTGGTACTCCAAGATCCTTTTGCTGTACAACACTCCCCAGACACCTACCATTCACTGTGTGGGCCCTACTTGTATTAGGCCTCCCAAAATGTAACACCTCACAATTCTCTGTATTAAATTCCAACAACCACTCCTCTCCCCACCTGCCCAACCAATCAAGAACCTGCTGCAATCTTTGGCAACTGTATTCACTATCTAAATTGCCAAATACTTTAGTGTCATCTGAAAGCTTGCTAATCGGGTCAAGTACATTTTCAACAAAATCATCGATATGGATGACAAACAGCGGTGGTCAAAGCCCTTGTCGTTCATGCAAGAGGAGAGGACTGGCTGCCTAATGTTTCACTTGAAATAAGAGAAACAAAAATGAACTCTGTAGTGACCTGAAAGAAAGAGGTTAGAATTAAAATGGGGTAAAGTTAGGTTAATTAAGTCAATAGTGATAAGTTAAAGTGTGATTCTGTTTTCACGTTTAAAGATAATTAAAAGTAACTTTTGTTTAAGTAACCATTTGTCTTGGTGAATACCTATTGCTGCTGGGTTTATGGGTCCTCTGGGCTTGTAAGTTTCCTTTTCCAGATTTGGAAAGTTAATTCCCCCTCCCCCCTCTACTCTGATACCCTTACTTGATCTACAGCTGGCAGCAATTTCCTGACATATTTGGTCCTCTAATTCCCGTGGACTATTTGTGGGCTTCTAGTACACTCCCAACAAAGAGGTCATGCCTTTCTTGTTCCTCAGCTCCACTTCACTAGTTGACCCATTGGTAATGTCACATCTGACCATTGCCATGACATCCTCCTTAACCAATAATACAACACAGTGTCCTCTTTTATCCCCATCTCTGTCTTTCCTGAAGCACCAATACCCTGGAATGTTAAGCTGCCAGTCCTGTCCCTCTTTTAACCAAGTTTCTGTCATGGCTATCACATCCCATTCACATGTGTTTATCCATGCCCAAGTTAATTCACCTTACCTGGCAAACGTCTAGCATTAAAATGGGTAGAATTTAAATCAACACCTCACACCATGCCTTTCTCCTGCCCATTAAAACCTCTAACCCCTCACTAGGCATCTACATAGGATCCCATCCCTCCTTGCCAATCTAGTTTAAACCCTTGTGTGCATCACTAGCAAACCTGCCTGCCATGATATCGGCCTGTTCATTGTAACCTTCTGTTCCCCCTGAAGAGATCCCAATAATCCAAAAAAATTGCCCCTTGCACCAGCTCCCCAGCCACAAATTCACCTGGCCTGTCTTCCTATTTCTGAGCTCACTTGCACGTGGCTATGTCACTGCAACAAGCAGGAATTTCAGGGTATTTGTATATTGTACTTTTGTATACGACAATAAACTCCCATCATCATGATGGACGTCTAGTAATGCACTGAGTCTTCAAGGGGCAGTGTGGCTGCTTGTTGCTGCAGTTAAATTACATGGTTATCAGGCTCAGACTCTTCAATGAGGCTGAAGGGAGATGGGCTCAGAGCTCAGACAAACATCCCAGAGAGGTCAAGGGATAAAAGTGTTACAAGAAGAATGTGCAAGGGTGTGGGGTTCCAGGCTCTCTAGACCCAAGACAGTAGGTTGTGGGACTGAAGGTGGGAATGGGAAGGAAGTAAAATGGCACTCAGAGAATTGAGACCCTGATCGACAATCATTGGTGGTGAGGACGGTGTTTGGAAGCCACATGAATTACATGAGCTGGTGGGTCATCTGGCTGCAACAGCGCTCCCCACCACACAGCAATGGATTAGTACATCTCCCAGCCATCCGTGCCCTATCTCCAGCCCCCCTCATCCTGGGACAGGCTTGGATGCGAGTCTGGTCAGAGCTCCTCTTCTTCATTGGCTTGGAGCAAAGCCACTGACAGTCAGGCAAGCTCATCGCTGCCAGTTGGCACCTTGTGGCTTCTCATCTTTCGATTCCAGTGCCAGTACAGGGCGGCCCCCAACAGGACTGACACACCAATGAGCACGCCCAGTGTCAAGCCCAGAACCGCACCTGCAAAGCAAAACACAGCACTGGTGACTTCATAGAGGCCTATGAGATTGAGAGGCATAGACAGGGTGGACAGCCAGCACCCTTTTTCCCTGGGGTGTCAGTAGCAAATGCGAGAGGACATCTGTACAAGTGAGGGGAGGAAAATTTAGGGGAGACGTTAGGGGTAAGTTTTTTAAAAGATTGTTGAACAGGTTTGTATAGGTTGGCACAACAGCGTGAGCCGAAGGGCCTGTACTGTGCTGTAATGTTCGGCCAAGAGGTTCAGAATGCAGAGGATCTCTGTCTCCTTTTCTTACAGACAGTGCTGGATTCAAACCTGCGTCATTGGCAGTATAAGATGGTAAAACCAAAACTTACCTACTCTCCCAAGAAGATGGATCTTCGGAATGAATGTGGAGGATCAGAGAGATCTTGAAGTCCAGGACCATAGATTCCGCAAGGTTGCCATACCTGCTAATAGGATGGTTAGGAAGACGGATAGTGTGTTGGCCTTCGTTAGTCAGGGAATTGAGTTCAAGAACCATGAGGTAATGTTGTAGCTCTATAAAACTCTGGTCAGACCACTCTTGGTTTAGTTCTGGTCACCTCATTACAGGAAGGATGTGGAAGCTTTAGAGATGGTGCAGAAGAGATTCACCAGGGTGCTGCTTGGATTGGAGAAGCAAAGTCGACAGAGCTAGGGATTTTCTCTTTGGAGTGATGAAGGATGAGTGTGACTTAATAGAGGTTTCTAATACAAGTTTATGAGGAGCTTAGACAGGGTGGACAGCCAGCACATTTTCCCCAGGGTGACAGCACAAATACCAAAGGACATCTATTTAAAGGTGGGGGGGGGGGAGGAAAGTTTAGGGAGATGTCAGAGGTAAATGCTTTGTTTTATATTGAGAGTGGTGGGTACCTGGAACGTAATGCAGGGGTGGTGATAGGTACATGGATGAAAGGAAAAGAGAGGGTTATGTGTGTGAAGTTGGGAAGGGGGTGATTGTTGTAGAGTAGGTTTACATAGGTTGGCACAACATTGTGGGCCAAAAGGCCTGTACTGTGCTGTGCTGGAATGTGCCATGTTCTATCTCAGCCCGTAGTCCTCCCCCCACTTAAACCTGCAGCTGATCTTTCAAAGAAATTGCAACCCAGGTACATGATGCCAGCACGTGATCTTTTTTTAAAAATTTTTTATTTTCACACTATAAACCATATTGATCAAGATACATACATTTTCCTTCTTAAATATATACAATGTCGTTTTCTCCCCCCTTCCCTCCTCCACTCCCTCACCTCCCCTCCCATTTATTTAAAGTTCAGAATATAACATACATTAAACCCGTCAAACAACGTTGTCACTCAATAAAAATAAACAAGAAATTCCACTGAGTCAGTTCTTTTCATTCTCTTCTCCTTCTGTCATTTGAGGTGGTAGATGTCCATGGTAGGTTTTCTCTATTGTGTTTCATGTATGGCTCCCATATTTGTTCAAATATTGTAATGTTATTTCTTAAATTATAGGTTATTTTTTCTAATGGAATACATTTATTCATTTCTATATACCATTGTTGTATTCTCAAGTTATCTTCTAATTTCCAGGTTGACATAATACATTTTTTTGCTACAGCTAGGGCTATCATAACAAATCTTTTTTGTGCACCATCCAAATCGAGTCCAAATTCTTTGTTTTTTATGTTACTTAGGAGGAAGATCTCTGCGTTTTTTTGGTATATTGCTTTTTGTGATTTTATTTAATATCTGGTTTAGATCTTCCCAAAATTTTTTCACTTTCTCACATGTCCAGGTTGCATGAATTGTTGTTCCCATTTCCTTTTTACAGCGAAAACATCTGTCAGATACTGTTGGGTCCCATTTATTTAACTTTTGAGGTGTAATGTATAGCCTGTATATCCAGTTATATTGTATCATACATAACCTCGTGTTTAATGTATTTCTCATAGTTCCTGAGCATAACTTCTCCCATGTTTCATTCTTTATCTTTAGATCTTGTTCCCATTTTTGTTTAGTTTTACCATTTGTTTCCTCATTCTCCTTTTCTTGTAGTTTAATATACATGTTTATTACAAATTTTTTGATTATCATTGTGTCTGTAATCACATATTCAAAATTACTTCCCTCTGGTAACCTGAGACTGCTTCCCAATTTGTCCTTCAAGTAGGATTTCAGTTGGTTATATGCCAACACTGTATCGTGAATTATATTATATTTATCCTTCATTTGTTCAAGGGATAATAATTTATTTCCCGAAAAACAATTTTCTATTCTTTTGATCCCTTTTTTCTCCCATTCTCTAAAGGAAAGGTTATCTATTGTAAAAGGGATTAGCTGATTTTGCGTCAATATTAGTTTTGGTAGTTGGTAATTTGTTTTATTCCTTTCTACATGAATCTTCTTCCAAATGTTGAGCAGATGATGCAATACTGGAGAATTCCTACGTTGTACCAATTTTTCATCCCATTTATATAATATGTGTTCAGGTATCTTCTCCCCTATTTTATCTAGTTCTAATCTAGTCCAATCTGGCTTTTCCCTTGTTTGATAAAAATCTGATAGGTATCTTAATTGTGCGGCTCTATAATAATCCTTAAAGTTTGGCAGTTGTAAGCCTCCTTGTTTATACCATTCTGTTAATTTATCTAGTGCTATCCTCGGATTCCCCCCTTTCCATAAAAATTTCATTATTATTTTCTTTAACTCCTTGAAGAATTTCTCTGTTAAGCGTATTGGTAATGTCTGAAATAGGTATTGTATCCTTGGGAGAATGTTCATTTTAATACAGTTTATCTTTCCTATCAGTGTTAGTGGTAAGTCTTTCCAATGCTCTAAGTCGTCTTGTAATTTTTTCATTAGTGGATAATAATTGAGTTTATATAGATGGCCGAGGTTTTTATTTATTTGTATACCTAGGTATCACATTGCTTGCGTTTGCCATCTGAATGGTGATTCTTTCTTAAATTTTGAGAAATCCGCATTATTCATTGGCATTGCTTCACTTTTATTTGCATTAATCTTGTACCCAACATTTCTCCATATTCCTTCAATTTCCTATGTAATTCCTTTATTGATATTTCTGGTTCTGCTAAGTATACTATAACGTCATCTGCAAATAGACTGATTTTATATTCCTTGTCTTTTATTTTTATCCCTTTTATTTTCTGTTCTTATCAGTTCTGCTAGTGGTTCTATGGCTAATGCGAACAATAAGGGAGATAGTGGGCATCCCTGCCTTGTTGATCTGCTTAAGTTAAATTGTTTTGATATATATCCATTTACTGTCACTTTCGCCAATGGCCCCTTATATAATGCTTTAATCAAATTAATATATTTTTCTGGTAAGCTGAATTTTTGTAGTACTTTGAATAAATAATTCCATTCAACTCTGTCAAAGGCCCTCTCTGCGTCTAAAGCAACCGCTACTGTTGGAGCTTTATTTCCTTCTACTGCATGAATTAAGTTAATAAATTTACAGATATTGTCTGTTGTTCGTCTTTTTTTAATAAATCCAGTTTGGTCTAGGTTTACTATTTTTGATACATAGTTGGCTAATCTGTTTGCTAATAGTTTAGCTATTATCTTATAATCTGTGTTAAGTAAAGATATTGGTCTATATGACGCTGGTGCGAGTGCATCTTTCCCTGTCTTTGGTATTACTGTAATTATTGCTGTTTTGCATGAATCTGGTAAGCTTTGTGTTTTATCAGTCTGGTTGATTACTTCCAGAAGGGGAGGAATTAATAAATCTTTAAATGTTTTATAGAATTCTATTGGGAATCCATCCTCTCCTGGTGTTTTATTATTCGGTAGATTTTTTAGTATCTCTTGTATTTCTACTATTTCAAATGGTTCTGTTAATTTATTTTGTTCCTCTATTTGTAATTTTGGTAGTTCAATTTTAGTTAAAAATTCATCTATTTTGCCTTCTTTCCCTTCGTTTTCAGTTTGGTATAATTGTTCATAGAATTCTCTAAAGTTTTCATTGATCTCCGTTGGATTATATGTGATTTGTTTGTCTTTTTTCCTTGATGCCAATACCATTCTCTTAGTTTGTTCTGTCTTAAGCTGCCACGCTAGAATTTTGTGCGTTTTTTCTCCTAGTTCATAATATTTCTGTTTTGTCTTCATTATGTTCTTCTCCACCTTATATGTTTGTAGTGTTTCATATTTTATTTTTTTATCTGCCAATTCTCTTCTTTTAGTTGTGTCTTCCTTCATTGCTAATTCTTTTTCTATATTTGCTATTTCCCTTTCCAATTGCTCTGTTTCCTGATTGTAGTCCTTCTTCATCTTAGTTACATAACTTATTATTTGCCCTCTGATGAACGCTTTCATTGCGTCCCATAGTATAAACTTATCTTTCACTGATTCCGTATTTATTTCAAAATACATTTTAATTTGTCGTTCAATGAATTTTCTAAAATCCTGCCTTTTAAGTACCATGGAGTTTAATCTCCATCTATACATTCTTGGTGGGATGTCCTCTAACTCTATTGTCAATAACAGGGGTGAGTGGTCCGATAATAGTCTAGCTTTATATTCCGTTTTCCTATCTCTCTCTTGCATGTGAGCTGATAACAGGAATAGGTCTATTCTTGAGTATGTTTTATGTCTACCCGAATAATATGAATATTCCTTTTCCTTAGGGTGTTGTTTCCTCCATATATCCAAAAGTTGCATTTCTTGCATCGATTTAATTATAAATTTGGTTACTTTGTTCTTTCTGTTAATTTTTTTCCCAGTTTCCATGTTTGAATCCAAATTAAGGTTGAAATCCCCTCCTATTAGTATGTTCCCTTGCGTGTCTGCTATCTTCAAAAAGATATCTTGCATAAATTTTTGATCTTCTTCGTTAGGTGAATATACATTGAGTAAATTCCAAAACTCCGAATATATCTGACATTTTATCATTACATATCTCCCTGCTGGATCTATTATTTCCTCTTCTATTTTGATTGGTACATTTTTACTGATTAATATAGCTACTCCTCTAGCTTTTGAATTGTATGACGCTGCTGTTACATGTCCTATCCAATCTCTCTTTAATTTCTTGTGTTCCACTTCAGTTAAGTGTGTTTCTTGTACGAATGCTATATCAATCTTTTCTTTTTTTCAGTAAATTTAGCAGTTTCTTCCTTTTGATTTGGTTATGTATTCCATTAATATTTAAAGTCATATAGTTCAACATAGCCATTTCATACTTTGTTTATCTTTCCTTTCCATTTCCTCATCATCACCTTTCCTTCTTATCGATTTCTGCTTCTTTTTTTGAACACATTATAAGACAACATTTCTAAAACATAAAACATTTCCCTTATTCTCCTATCTAAAATTCCTTTAACCCCACTCTCCCCTCCCCTTCCTGAGTTGCCCTTTGTCCCTTGTCGGGCAACCACATCTCCCCTCTCCATTTGGATTTGTGAATTCACTCACAAGCGTCAACTGATTTCGCAGTGACCGTAACTCTTCCCCGCTCAGCCCCCCCCCAGAAAACATTTCAATCTTCATATATAACAAAGGTCACTCTCATAATTCCCCCCATACTTCCTTTCTTCCCTTTCTTAGTTCTTACCTATATTCTATTTTTTATATATATCTATATCTATATATAGATATAGATATAGATATATATACATACACACATACACACACACATATATACCTACATACACACATACATATAGTTTGTGGACATTTTTGTTCTCGTTACATATCTTCCTCTCTCTGTCTGTTTTGTAGTTGTTCTGCAAATTTTCGTGCTTCCTCCGGATCCAAGAATAGTCTGTTTTGCTGCCCTGGAATAACTATTTTAAGTACCGCTGGATACTTTAGCATAAATTTATATCATTTTTTCCATAGGATTGTTTTTGCTGTATTAAACTCCTTCCTCTTCTTCAGGAGTTCAAAACTTATATCTGGATAGAAAACATTTTTTGACCTTTGTATTCCAGTGGTTTTTTGTTTTCTCTTATTTTCCTCATTGTTTTCTCCAATATATTTTCTCTTGTTGTATATCTTAGGAATTTTACTAGAATGGATCTTGGTTTTTGTTGTGGTTTAGGGGCTAATGTTCTGTGTGCCCTTTCTATTTCCATTTCTTCCTGTAATTCTGGTCTTCCTAGGACCCGGGGGATCCATTCTTTTATAAATTTTCTCATATTCTTGCCTTCTTCATCTTCCTTAAGGCCCACTATCTTTATATTGTTTCTTCTATTATACTTTTCCATTATATCTATCTTCTGAGCTAACAGGTGTGTCTCTTTAACTTTTTTATCAGATTCTTCTAATTTCTTTTTTAAGTCATCTACTTCCATTTCTATGGCTGTTTCTCGTTCTTCCACCTTGTCCACTCTTTTTCCTATATCTGACATGATCATCTCTAATCTATTCATTTTTTCTTCTGTACTTTTTACTCTTCTTTTTATTTCACTGAATTCTTGTGATTGCCATTCTTTTACTGTTTCCATATATTTTTAAAAAATATATATCCATGTACTTGCCCTTCCCTTCAACTTCCATTTCTCTGTGTTCTTCCTCCTCTTCTTCTGAGTCCACTCCAGGATCTGTGTCCTTTACCTCTGTCTCTTCTGGTTTTCTTGTTGGTTTGTTTGTTTTATTTTGTTGGGTATTTTTGGTCTTCTTATTTCTACTAGAAGTGTCTTGATGCAGGTCTTCTTCCTCTGGGTTGGTCATCTGTTGTTTCTTTGATTTCTTTTTACTCTCTTCTTTCTTGTTCTCGTTATTTTCTGTGTTTTCCTCTTGCTGCTTTGTTGTGGTTGTCAATTTCAGCTGTGGAGATCGACTCCTCAGCTGGTCCCCCCTCCCGTCAGTGTTATTTTTGTCTTGCGCGGTTGCGCACTTTTGCTTGGCTCTGTGAGCCATTTTTGTAGTTCCGAGTTCGGGGCTTCAACTGACCTTAGGGAGCGGGCTTCTCTCTCCACGGCGGGCCTCCTCGCACAGGTAAGGCCTTCACCTTCTTCTTCCGACGTCTTTTCTTCTTCTCTTCTTCCGTTGCTTTTGGCTTTTCTTTCTTCGCTGCCATTTTCTCCACACCTTTACTTTCACTTTATTTTGGTTTTTGTGTTTGTGCCTTTGTTTTTTCACTGTCTTTTTTTTTACTTTTCTGGGGAGGGCTGGAGTTCCCCAACTGGCCACTACTCCATCATGTGGAGCAGGTCACGTAGCATTCATAGGAAGTAAAAGGTGACCAATGTTTCAGGCCCGAGTTCTGCAGCTCATTTGTGTATTGCATTCTTACCCCAGCATCTGCAGACCTTCTGGAGTAAAGCTCTGGATGATTCCAAGGCAAGTCAGGAGGAAGAGCATTCACATATACCATTCCATCATTTCTGCACCAGGTTGGGAACACTGTTCGGTAACGCCAAATGCCAAAGTTGGAGCACTTTTGACTTGGAGTGATCTCGCTCTGGCAGCTTGAATTGGGCCACCCCAGAATTCTATCTTGCATGAACTCCTTTCATTACCTCCAAGACCCACAGATTCAACAATCACTTTCTGCGGTTATCTTTAATTCAGATACAGTGCAGCCACAGGCCCTTCAAGCACACTCTGCCTAAATGCACCCACGTGATCAATTAACCTATTAAGGTTGCACGGTTAGCAAAGCGGTTATTGCAGCGCTGTTACCCTTCGCCCGGACCGGGGCCGAGGCCGCCGCAGCTCTCCCTGTGCCCGGACTGGGGCCTCCGCCTCCCACTCTCTGCCCGGATCGGGGCCTCCGCCTGCCTCACTCGACCGAGCAAGGGAGAGACTCAGAAACCTGGCCAGGAATCCTGGGCAAGCATGGCGTCGGCAAGTGCAATGACAATGGGCGCCTCCTGTTGGAGCTCTGCGCAGAACAGCGGCTTGTCATTACAAACACCCTTTTTCAGCAGAGGGACAGCCTTAAGACCACCTGGATGCATCCCCGATCCAAACCCTGGCACCTCCTGGACTACATCCTGGTGCGAGAAAGTGACAAACGAGATGTGCTCCACACCAGGGTCATGCCCAGCGCGGAATGCCACACTGACCACCGGCTGGTTCGCTGCAAGCTCAACCTTCACTTCAAGCCAAAGCCCAGGAACAGTAAAGCACCCAGAAAGAGGTTCAATGTTGGAAACCTGCAGTCAGACGAAGCGAGAGGAAACCACCAGGCAAACCTCAAAGCAAAGCTCAACGATGCAACCCGCCTCACGGACCCGTCCCCTGAAACCCTCTGGGATCAGTTGAAGACTACCATACTACAATCCACTGAAGAGGTACTGGGCTTCTCCTCCAGGAAAAACAAGGACTGGTTCGACGAGAACAGCCAGGAAATCCAGGAGCTGCTGGCAAAGAAGCGAGCTGCCCACCAGACTCACCTTACAAAGCTGTCCTGTCCAGAGAAGAAACAAGCCTTCCGTCGCGCATGCAGCCATCTTCAGTGCAAACTCCGGGAGATCCAAAATGAGTGGTGGACTAGCCTCGCCAAACGAACCCAGCTCAGCGCGGACATTGGCGACTTCAGGGGTTTCTACGAGGCTCTAAAGGCTGTGTACGGCCCCTCACCCCAAGTCCAAAGCCCGCTGCGCAGCTCAGACGGCAAAGTCCTCCTCAGCGACAAGATCTCCATCCTCAACCGATGGTCAGAACACTTCCAATCTCTTTTCAGTGCCAACCGCTCAGTCCAAGATTCCGCCCTGCTCCAGCTCCATAAGGCTAGAGCTGGATGAGGTCCTCACCCAGGATGAGACATATAAGGCAATCGAACAACTGAAAAGTGGCAAAGCAGCAGGTATGGATGGAATCCCCCCAGAGGTCTGGAAGGCTGGCGGCAAAACTCTGCATGCCAAACTGCATGAGTTTTTCAAGCTTTGTTGGGACCAAGGAAAACTGCCTCAGGACCTTCATGATGCCACCATCATCACCCTGTACAAAAACAAAGGCGAGAAATCAGACTGCTCAAACTACAGGGGAATCACGCTGCTCTCCATTGCAGGCAAAATCTTCGCTAGGATTCTACTAAATAGAATAATACCTAGTATCGCCGAGAATATTATCCCGGAATCACAGTCCGGCTTTCGCGCAAACAGAGGAACTACTGACATGGTCTTTGCCCTCAGACAGCTCCAAGGAAAGTGCAGAGAACAAAACAAAGGACTCTACATCACCTTTGTTGACCTCACCAAAGCCTTCGACACCGTGAGCAGGAAAGGGCTTTGGCAAATACTAGAGCACATCGGATACCCCCCAAAGTTCCTCAACATGATAATCCAACTGCACGAAAACCAACAAGGTCGGGTCAGATACAGCAATGAGCTCTCTGAACCCTTCCCCATTAACAATGGAGTGAAGCAAGGCTGTGTTCTCGCACCAACCCTCTTTTCAATCTTCTTCAGCATGATGCTGAACCAAGCCATGAAAGACCTCAACAATGAAGACGCTGTTTATATCCGGTACAGCACGGATGGCAGTCTCTTCAATCTGAGGCGCTTGCAAGCTCACACCAAGACACAAGAGAAACTTGTCCGTGAACTACTCTTTGCAGACGATGCCGCTTTAGTTGCCCATTCAGAGCCAGCTCTTCAGCGCTTGACGTCCTGGTTTGCGGAAACTGCCAAAATATTTGGCCTGGAAGTCAGCCTGAAGAAAACTGAGGTCCTCCATCAGCCAGCTCCCCACTATGACTACCAGCCCCCCCACATCTCCATTGGGCACACAAAACTCAAAACGGTCAACCAGTTTACCTATCTCGGCTGCACCATTTCATCAGATGCAAGGATCGACAATGAGATAGACAACAGACTCGCCAAGGCAAATAGCGCCTTTGGAAGACTACACAAAAGAGTCTGGAAAAACAACCATCTGAAAAACCTCACAAAGATAAGCGTATACAGAGCCGTTGTCATACCCACACTCCTGTTCGCCTCCGAATCATGGGTCCTCTACCAGCATCACCTACGGCTCCTAGAACGCTTCCACCAGCGTTGTCTCCGCTCCATCCTTAATATCCATTGGAGCGCTTTCATCCCTAACGTCGAAGTACTCGAGATGGCAGAGGTCGACAGCATCGAGTCCACGCTGCCGAAGATCCAGCTGCGCTGGGTGGGTCACGTCTCCAGAATGGAGGACCATTGCCTTCCCAAGATCGTGTTATATGGCGAGCTCTCCACTGGCCACCGTGACAGAGGTGCACCAAAGAAAAGGTACAAGGACTGCCTAAAGAAATCTCTTGGTGCCTGCCACATTGACCACCGCCAGTGGGCTGATATCGCCTCAAACCGTGCATCTTGGCGCCTCACAGTTCGGCGGGCAACAACCTCCTTTGAAGAAGACCGCAGAGCCCACCTCACTGACAAAAGGCAAAGGAGGAAAAACCCAACACCCAACCCCAACCAACCAATTTTCCCCTGCAGCCGCTGCAACCGTGTCTGCCTGTCCCGCATCGGACTTGTCAGCCACAAACGAGCCTGTAGCTGACGTGGACTTTTTACCCCCTCCATAAATCTTCGTCCGCGAAGCCAAGCCAAAGAAAGAAAACATTGCCAGTGACCCAGGTTTGAATTCGGCGCTGTCTATAAGGAGTTTGTATGTTCTCCCTGTGTCTGCGTGGGTTTCCTCCCATTTTTCAAAATATACCAGGGTTTTAAGTCAATTGGGTGGCATGGGGTCATGGTCTACAAGGGCCTGTTTCCGTTCTCTATGTCTAAATTTAAATGTAACCCCATACCTCTTTGGAAGGTGAGAGGAAAACTGAGCACCCATAGGGAACAAATGCGGACACGGATCAACCCTGGGGTTGCTCGAAAGAGCAAACCGAGGAGAGGAAGACCACTTTGAAAAGCGTCTGAAAGTCAGGAATGAGGCAAGTGCCAGCAGGAAGGTGGGGGTGGGGGTGGGGGAAGAGAATTCCCCACGTACATGCTGCTGATAGTTTCCTGGTCTTCTCCATTGCATTACCTGTTTGTCGGGTGTCCCTGGAAATCTTGCATTCCTCAGTCCAGTCATCAGTGATCAGGTGTTTGGTGATTCGAATGAAGTCTTGTAAGGGACAATGCTCCGTACATTTTGGAAGCGTCAGAAGGTGCGGCTCTGAATCAGATTGGTTCCGGAAATACATATCCAGTGTGTAGGACCTAGAAAGGCAAGACATTCTGTTCAATGGGACCCTTACAGAAATTGAATGAAGAGACAACTCCATCCACATCGGAACCTCGGTTGGAGGCTTTGTTGTGTTCATGCTTAAACCTTTGGACCCCATCAACCAGGTAATAAATAATCTGCTGGAGGAACTCAGTGGGTTAAGCATCATCACGAAGGATGGCAGACATTTCAGGCCAAAAATAGCTGGGAATAACATGGAGAGTGGGGGACTGGTAAATAGGGAGGAGTGAAGAATGATGGACAGAGGCAGGGAGTGAGGTAACAGAAAAAATGGTCAGGTGGAAGAGAGTCATACTGGGTGAAGTGGTATGTGGAGACAAAGATTGCAGGTGCTGGAACCTGATAAGGGGACAAAGATGGGGAAGGACAGATGGGAACAGATGGAGTTCTGCATGCAGTTCTGGTCTCAACTGAGAAAGGTTCTGGAGGTAGTGCTGCTGAGGTTCATCAGGTTGATTCCAGAGGTGAAAGCATTAACCTATAAGGAGAGATTGAGTATGGGACTGCAGTATACTTTTTGGAGTTTAAAGTGATGAGAGGGGTAAAATCATAGAAAATTATGAAAGGAACGAATAAGATAGAAGCAGGGAGGGCAGGTGAGGCTAGAACTTGGGAACGTGGCCTCAAGATTTAGTGGCCAGATTTAGGATAGGGATGAGGAGAAACTACTTTTTCAGGCAATTGTGAATCTACGGTAACAGGCCTTTCCGGCCCATGAGCCCACGCCGCCCAAATACCCCAATTAACCTACAACCCAATTACATTTTGAAAGGTGGGAAGAAACCCACACAGACACGAGGAGAATGTACAAGCTCCTTACAGACAGCGCCGGATTTGAACCCAGGTTGATGGCAGCGTGAACCGCTACGCCAACCGTGCCACCCAATATGTGGAATCTGTGGAATTCTCTGCTGAAGGAAGCAGTAAAGCCTGCCTCATTGAAGAATAGGTAGGTGGACCCGAGTCCATGGCCATATCACCCATGATCTGGCTGAATAGTGGAGCCAACTCCAGCGCCAATTACTTGTGTTCTGACTCAGGGTAGATAAACTTTGTGGTGTGAAGTGAAAGAAGAACATGTTGAAATTTAGTGACAAACTTGAAATAATTAATTAGAATTTGGAGTGAGCAACTTTATTTTTCTTTAAAACTGCTCGTTTTGATAAATGAAGCATGCTGTGTTTGCTAATGAATAAACTCTCAAAATTTCATCTCTTCTTTATTCCTCCTTAAATTTGAATTTTAAAAGTTTTCCCTTAGAATCTGGAAAATCCAAAAATCTATACTGACCCAATCCTCGAGCAGCCTGAATTTTTGGACTTCTACTGAAGTGCCAGTGGTTTGGAGGGTTGCTCATGTTGTTCTTTGTTTCTAACAAAAAAGGCTCCCAAAATATTTGGATAGCCAGAAATTGATTAGGGATAGTCAACGTGGCTTTGTGTGTGGCAGTTCGTGTTTAACCAATCTTTGGGAGTTTTAAAAAGGTTGATGAAGGAAGGGTTGTGAATGTGGTCTACATGGACTTTAGTGAGGCCTTTGGCAAGGACCCACATGGGAGGTTAGTCAGGAAATTTCAGACACTTGGTATTCATAGTGAATAGTGAACTAGATTTGACATTGACAATACGGGGGAAATCAGAGAGTGTTAGTGGATGATTGCTTCTCAGACTGGAGGCCTGTGACTAGTGGTGTGCCTCAGGGATCAGTGCTGGGACCATCGTTGTTTGCCATCTATATCAATGATCTGGATTATTATGTGTTACATTCCATCAGCAAGTTGGCAGATTGGAGGCACTGTGGATAGCAAGGAAGGCTTTAAAAGCTTCAGAGAAGCTGGACCAGCTGGAAAAATGGGCTGAAAATAACAGATGGAATTTAATTCAGACAAGTGTGAGGTGTGCATTTTGGAAGGACAAACCAAGGTAGGACACACACAGAAAATGGTGGGACACTGAAGAGTGCGGTAGAACAGAGGGATCTAGGAATACAGATACAAAATTCCCTGAAAGTCGACCCACAGGTAGGGGTGTGGAGAGCTTTTAGCATATTGGCCTTTATAAATCAAAGTATTAAGGAGTTGGGACATAATGGTAATGTTGTACAAGACATTGGTGAGGTCAAATTTGGTGTAATGTGTGCAGTTTTAGACACTTAACAACAGGAAATATATCAATAAGTTTGAAAGAGTGCAGAGAAGATTTACTAGGATGTTGCTGGGACTTCAGGAACTGAGTTGCAGAGAAAGATAAAACAGGTTACAACTTTATTCCCTGAAGAATGAGAGATTTGATAGAGGTATACAAAATTATGAGTGCAATAGGCAGAGTAAATGCAAGTAGGCTTTTCCCACTGAGGTTAGGTGAGATACAAACCAGAGGACATGGGTTAAGGATGAAAGAGGAAAGGTTTAAGGGGAATATTCACGGGAACTTCTTCACACAGGGAGTTGTTGGAGTGTAGAATGAGCTGCCAGCTGAAGTGAATGCAGGTTCAATTTTCACCTTTAAAAAAAATTTGGACAGGTATATGAATGGGAGGGGTATGGAGGGCTACGGTCTGGGTGCAGGTCAGTGTGAGGAGACAGAATAATCGGCACAGACTAGAAGGGCCTGTTTTCTGGGTTGTAATGTTCTATGGAGTTAAATACCATCTAATCTACCATTCATTGGTAGAAGAGGAGGCAACACCTACCCGTCATCCTCTTGATACAGCTCAAACATATAACAGGAAGCGTATGGGGGAATCATATTGTTGTACACATTCAGTGCGATCTGTAGAGCAATTATCGTCAAGTCGTGCTGTTGAAAGATTCTTACAATTAGATACTGTACTCCAAACCCCCTCTTCCACCATTGGCAAATCCCTCAAGTCACTCTCCTCCAGCCAGGGCTCTGATGCTCATAGTCCTCCTGTCAGAAGGATGTTTGGTCCATGGAGTCTATCTAATGCAGATAGCATTCCCTTTCATCCCATTCCCCACTTTCTTTCATAGTTCAACTCTGAGGTCCCCTGTGTGTTGCTAATTATCCTGTCACCACCCACACTAGGGACAATTTACAACAACCAATAAAGCTACCAGAATGTCTTTTGAATGTGGGAGGAATTCAAAGGACCTGGGGGGGTGGGGTGGGGGGAATGCAGGGGAGGGGATCACAGGGAGAACCTGCAAACCCTACAGAGACAGCACTAGGGGCCAGGAACAGAGGCAGCAGCAACACTAAATTTCACCACTGTGCCACTCCTTATGGTCTATCAAGACCAAAACCAATGTGATCCTACCCTACCTTCTATAGTTCACCCTCCCACTGAGAGTCCCATAGCATGGAAACAGGCCCTTTGGCACAATGTGCCCTCACTAACCAAAAGGTCCTACCTGCTGGCATTTGGCCCATATCCCTATCAACCCATCCTATCCATATATCCATCTAAATGTTTCTTAAATGTTGCAATAGTACCTGCCCCTAGAGTTGGCATGAACAATAGCCTCAGTGATGGAGAGAAGAAATGTTTACAGTGATGGATGGTGTGTCTATTAAGTGGGCTCCTTCTGCTGCAACAGCAAGGAACTCCCAGTGGCCAACCACTTCACTTCCAAACCCAACTGCCAGGACTATCTTTGGACTTGTTTATTGTCAGAGTGAGGCCAAATGTAAACTTGAGAAATAACACATTATATTCCTCCTGGACAGCCTTAAATGGCATAAATATTGATTTTTTTCCCCAGTTTTAGGTAACTCACGACCTCCACCTGGTTATACTAATTCCATCTGTATTTACTTTTCTAACTAACCTGCTCCCAATGGTTTATCCTTCTACCTGTACCTCCACCTCTCATACCTCTCCCTTACCCTATCACCTCTAGTTTCTTTCCTTCATCTACATCATCAGAACACAAAGCCAAAGACATAAGAAACAGGAGCAGGAGTCAGCCATTCGGCCCGCCAAACCTTCTCTGCCATTCAACAAAATCATGGCCGTGGATGTACATGCCTGTTCCCCACAACCCTAATTTTCCTGATTCTTCTTCTCTGTGTCTTGAATACATTTAATAAAGCAGGATCTCCTGCCTCTTTAGGGAGAGAATCTACTTTCTTAAATTTTGGAGGTTCCATTCACGGATCACTTCCCATTGGGAACAACCTTTCTGCATCCATCTTGCCTAAAATCCCCACTTACTCTTCTGAATTCCAGTGAGTACATTCCCACATGACTCAATCACCCCTCACAGGCTAATCCTCTCAAGGAACCAACCTGGTGAACCTCCTCTGCCCTGCCTTCAAAGCCAATAGGTACATCCTGGAAATCAGAACAGCACATAGTACTCAAGTGCGACATCACCAGTATCTTGTACAGTTGTGGCAGAACCTCCCTGATCTTAAATTCAATCCTTCTAGCAATGGCCAACATCCCATGTGACTTCTTGATGACCTTCTGCACATGCATACCAACCTTTTGTGATTCATGCACAAGCACTCCCAAGTCCCTCTGCACAACAACAATCTTTCATAATTTAAATAATAATCCCATTTACTATTTTTTCTTCATATTTAGGGGTGTGGAGAGCTTTTAGCATATTGGCCTTTATTTTCCACTCACTTATCACAGAATCTCTGCAGATTCAGATTCAGTGTACTCTACACTATTTGCTTTTCCACTTCATTTAGTCTCATTGGCAAACTTCATTATGTACACTTGATCCCTTCCCCCAAATCATCAATTTATATCATGAACTGTTGTGGGCCCAACACCCACCCCTCTGGCACTCTACCAACCAGAGAAATGCCCAGTTCTGCCAACTTTCTATTGGTTAACCAATCCCCTATCCAAGCTAATAAATAACCCCTCTTCTCCGTGCATCCTTGTGGATGTTTTTTATGCAGTAGTGTATTGACCACCTTCTGGGAACTCACCTGTTCCCCTCTATCCACCTCGCCTCCCCAGTAAATGTGTCAAACCTGGCCTCCTATTCCCAAGTCCATTCTGCCTCTGTCTGATGGAGCAATTTCTATCCAGAAATGTCTGCCATTTCTTCCAAAATGATGGCTTCAAGCATGTCCTCATCTTTGGGAATTATGCTAACTGATCTATAGTTACCTGGTTTTTGTCTTCCTTGCTTGTATTTTTTTTAAAAAAGTGGCATGACATTTGCTGACTTCCAGTCTGCTGAAATCTGCCCAGAGTCCAGAGAATTCCGGTAAATTATTACAAATTCACTCACCAATATTTCTACCATTTCTTTCCGTATCCTGGGATGCATTGCATCAGGACAAGTGGACATGTCTTCCTTTAGGCCCACTAGTTTACCCAGCACTACCACTTCAGTAATAGCGATTACATTCAGGTCCTCACCTTCATTTGCCTCTTTAGCATTACTCTTCGCCATCCATCCTCTTCTTTGGCCATTTCCACATTATCCATTAATTCCCGCTCCTTGTCTTCCAAGGGACCCAAGTTGACTTTAGCCATCCTTCTCCACTTTATACATTTATAAAAACTTTCACCATTTGATTTTACTTTCATCATCTATCTTTCCTTTCTGGATTGCTTGCTTTGTGGTTTTTGTTTATTTATAAAGTTTATCTTATCTTCTAGTTTCTCTACTCCTGATGTCTTTGTAATGTATGGGCTTTTAATTTGAAGACATGCCCTCCCTATCATTCTGGAATACAGGCATACCCCAATTTACCAAGGTACAGCGTTCCTGAGAAACCGTCGGTAATCCAAAAATTTGTAAAGCGAAGACCCCATTGATGAGTATTGAAGGCAATTTTCATAAAAGTGAAAACTCAATATAAACAGATTATAATATCTTCGTAAAAGCAAACATGGGTTTCTCTGTATAAACAAATTTCTGTAAAGGGAGTATTCATAAAGCGGGGTTTACCTGTATACCTTTGTTGAGGACTGTGAAAAGTCTCTGAAAATATTTAACTCTTCTTCAACAGTCCCACCATTAAAGCCTGTCCCAGACTCTTCTACCTGATACCTTGTTTAGGCAGGAGAATCTTACTATTTTTCACCCTCCATCGGAATGAGAAATTCACTTATAGTGTGATGACTCTTTCTGAGAGGATCCATAGCTATGACTTCATTCTACAATGCTGGCACTGCCAGAGCCACTGTAGAACTGTAGCAGCAGTTCTACCAGTGGTGCAGACCTGGAAGGAGCAAAGGAACGGAGATGCAGCGCTCCCGCAGCTGCCCAGTCAACTGCTATCGGCTCTGAATGTGCATTGATGGAGCCAACATGGGTTTTTATTTCAAATTCCATGACCGCAGGTCTGCACCCAAGATGGCGGCGCCTATTAATTGGCAGCAGCCATGAGGGGCTTCAGACTCTGGGGAAGCAGAGGACTGGAGCAGGGCCCCAGAGGATGGGAAGACCACCCTCCCCCCACCCATCTGAGAGCGAGAAGCAGAGGAGACGATTAGCGGAGACGGTGGCCACAGTGGCCGGCCAGAGCATGCGTCGGGCTGCTGGCGACTCGAGGTGAGGAATCCGCAGAAGTTGCGGGCTGCTGGAGACTGGCTCGAATTGGCTGGAGGGGAACCAGGTATCGGAACCGGGATGCGAGGAGGTGCGGAGGGCGCTGAAGGGGCCCTGACCATATCGGAGGTTCAGATCTGGAGCTCGGGTTGCCAATAGTTTAGACTGGACTGTGTGGCTGTGGTTGCGAATCTACATACGCTCAGTGACACTGGGGGCCCTCTCTTTTGCTTCTCTCTGACTATAAGAGGGGCTTAGGCAATTCCTGTCAGTGGTGAATCTGTCCGCCTTGCAGCAGGCAAAAAGAAATTTCATATAATTTGACAGTATTTTATTACTATGATAATAAAATGAATCTTGAACCTTTTACTTGTCTCACTGCGCAAGGACCAGATCTGAAATAGCATGTTCCCTTTTAGTTATCACAACATTCTGTTCAAGAAAGCTGTCATGATACACCCTCTTTTTACTTGTCCCAACCCAAAACACTAACTGGCCGTTTCTACCCATGGATGCTGCACTGACTTCCTCCAGTTCACTGCATGCTTTTGACACCCATTGACCTCAGTGCACCCAGGGATCCTTGATGCCACACTTGGTCAAATGCTGACTCTCCTCACCTCTGAAATTCAGCTCTTTGCTCCACATTGGACCAAGGCTATGATGGGGTCTGGAAAAGGGTCGCCCTGGCAAGATCCAAACTGAGCAATGAAGTGGAGGTTATTGGTGCTACTCTATAGCACCAGCATTGACAGCTTCTATCCCTTTACTAATTGGAGCAACACCAGCACAGTTGGTTTCTTTCAGTGTTCTCTAAGGCCTTTTGATGATACAAGCTGCTGTCAAATTCGGATTATAAACATAGAATATAAAATATTCCAGCACAGTACAGGCCCTTCAGCCCACGATGTTGTGCTAACTTATGTAAATCTACTCCACAATCTAACCCTTCCCTACCTTATTCCATAATCTCTATTTGTCTCACATTCATGTGCCAATCTGAGTTTTTTTGAATGACCCAATTGTACCAGCCTCCCCCACCACCCCGGCAATGAATTCTAGGCACCTACCACTCTCTGTGTAAAAATCTTACCTATGACACCACCCCTAAACTTTCCTTCATTTATCTTAAACATACGGTATATTCTTTGCTACTGTATTGTCAACACCCAACCAATTTTCCCTTGCAACGAGCCTGCAGCAGACGTGGACATACCCCTCCATAAATCTTCGTCCGCGAAGCCAAGCCAAAGAAAGATTGTCAACCTGGGAAAAAGGTGCTGGTAGTTCACCTTATCTAAACCCCTCATAATCTTATATACCCCAATGAAGTTGCCTATCATCCATTCCACATCAATGGCTCTGTCATGGAGACAACAAAATTATTTGGTGTGCATTTCAAGATCATTGTCATGTAATAAAGCAAAATAATGTGATATTACATGAAATTTTCTTTATTGGCAGACATATTCACTGTCGGCAGTTATTAGCCAGTGCCCTTACAGCCAAAGAGAAGCAAAAGAGAGGCCCCCCAGAGTCAGTGTGTGTTGGTGGATTCGCCTCTACCACTCCCACAGCTCCTGCAGCCACAGAGGCTTCAGTCCAAACCATCAGCAACAGATCTCCAGATGCAAACCTCTAACACAATCAGGAAACCTCCAGTATCCTTGGCACCCTCTCGCATCTCAGTTTCGAGACCTGGCACCACTTCAGCCAGTCTCCATAGACCACAGACTGGTGGAGTCCCTTGTCTGCAATCCCTAGCAGCCCACGTTGGTTCCTCGCCTTGAGTCACCAACAGTTCACCACCCGTGTGTCCTTCGGCCATAGAACTCCTCGCAGGTCTGCTGCCGTGTTAACTGTCCCATGGGTCATCTCCTCTGCTTCTCCTTCTCAAATCAGGAAGGGGAGAAGGGATGGTCTCCCTGTTTTCTGGTGCCCTGCATCAGTGCTTTGCTTCTGTGGAGTCTTCAACCCCTCGTGGCTGATCACAGGCGCCGCCATCTTGGGCCCAGATCCCATGGTTGCGGGATTTTAAAGTAGACCACATCAGCCCCTTTAACAGGCTGTTTAAAGTCTGTACAGACCTGACGGCAGTCAGATTGGGCAGATGGACCTATGTCTTTGCTCCCCACAGGTCCACACCAGTGACAGTACTGGGAAATCTGGGAGGCAAAAGGATATATAGCTCATCGTACATTCTAGACGTTTCTCAGAATTTATTCTGAAATATGTTTATTTTATATTGTATTTTCGTGTATAGGTGTTTATTTTGTGCTGTGTGCACCATGGTCTGGAGAAATGCTGTTTCATCTGGGAGAACATGTAGTCAGATGGTATAAACTTGAAATTTTGTACTGTCTTATATAAGATCTTGACTGGTCTGTTTGCAAAACAGCCTCTATCACTGCATTGATATTAGTACATGGAATATCAGACTTGAATTTCAGTGCATTTGAACATTGTACTTAAGGGTGTGACAATAACTATCTCCCAGCTTCAAACAAAATGCTTCTGAGCCCTCCCACTTGCAAGTTGGACGACAGTAGACAATCAGTGTCTGTTCTTTGACATCTCTCAGGTCTCAATCAGCTCAACTCTTGCTTCAAACATGGGCAAAGCACAGAGTTGGCAACTGCAGCAGGGCCACAGCAAGGACTCCCTCCCACCTCCCCGGGCGCCAGATCAGCTGCGATCAAATGGAGGAGCAAGCTCGACAGGCCAGGTGCTCTCCTCCTGCTCCCATTTATCATGCAAGTTCTGATAATACACTGGGAAATCTGAGAGGCAAAGGGATAGATAGCTCACTGTACCTGGATGCTTTTCAGCATCTCTGCTCGTATGATCTCTGCTGTGATTGCCCGTTGATTTGAATTGTTGTCATATCTCCATTCTGCCCCTCCCCCACCGTGGTGCAATCTAGAGTGACTCACCGCTGAGTACATGATTAACTTGAGGCGTGGAGTGGGAGTAGACTCATTTATTGCTTGATCAATGTTTCTCAGGATTTGTTTGAGGAGCAAACCTGGAACAAGAACAAAGCGTCAGACAGAGGCCACAAGGAACAGGGCCTCATCACAGTGCAGTGACTTTGAAGGGTACAGGATGCAGAATCATTGAACTTGCAAAATGGGACTACACAAAACAGTGTCACACTGGGGATGGATAACAAATAACCAAACAGATTGGGAACACAGCAGCAAACCTTACTGGAGTGAACAGACCATGTGAACGAGCATTTCAGTCCGCAGGAGTGACTCAACACTTTAATTCTGACCTGTTTGTCTGGATCCAACAGGAACTCAAGGCACAACTCATCTTCTACCTGGATTCAAGGTCGACAATACCAAAAGGCTCAGGTTTGAAACATCGGTTACCTTCACTTCCTATGGATACTGAGTGACCTGCTGAGTTTCTCCAGCACATTTATGTGTTGCTCAAGATCAAATTCAAAAATTTTAGTTCATCTTTCTGTCTGCATCAGAACAGACAATATCATTCAAGCTCAATTTTTATTTTCCCAGTACTCAATGTATTCAGCATGTCACAGATTCCTGCTATTAGCAACACTTAACACAGACAATTCCTGCTATTAGCCATACTTAACACAGACAATTCCTGCTATTAGCCACACTTAACACAGTCAAAGCATAATCTGGTTCAAGTTCAGACGTATTGTCAGAGTATACACAAAACATCACATACAATCCTGAAATTCTTTTTCCTGTGGGCGAGGCAGAATGACGACTTATTGGTAGTGTAAAAAATTGTACTCAAGAAGTCGTTGTTGTTGGTGCACCACTCAGCCAAGTTTTCAATCTCCATTCTGTATGCCATTTCATCATCCCCTTTTTTGCAACCCACTATTGTGGGATCATCAGTGAATTTGTAAATGGTATTGTCATAGCAAGGCACACAGTCAAAGGTGTATCACGAGTAGAGCAGGGGCTAAGAATGCAGCCCTGTGGTGTTCTGATACTGATGGAGATTGCGGAGATGTTGTTACCAATCATCACTGACTGGAGTGTGGAGGTGAGGAAATCCAGGATCCAATTACACTGCGACCGTCTTGGAGTTTGCTGATCAATTTTGAAGGGATGATTGTAGTTGATAAAGAGCATTCTGAATTATGCATCTTTGCTGCTTTGCTGTCCAGGTGTCGCAGGGCTTTGTGTAGAGCCAGTGATATGCCGTAGGCCTGTGGCTATGGTAGGCAAATTGGAACGGATCCATATCGGTGCTCAGATAGGAGCTGATACACTGTCTCAGTAATTCAATGTTCTAAGTAATTATTTCTCATCGAATCAGAGATATTACATTTTTTCAACCACATACTCTGTGATTGAAAACTAATCCATTTTATCTTTCCCAATTCTGAGAAGGCTCTCTGAGGTGCAACATTCACCCCTTTTCTCCTTTCGTAAATTCTGCCTGACTGCTAAAGAGTTCCAGCATTTTTTTTTTGGGGGGGCGGGGGGGAGGTCAGATTTCCAGTAACCGCTTTCATTGGAAACCATGGATGAGATTTGGAAACTGGAGATGAGCCCAAGTATAGTACACCCCACATTGCAGAGAGGTAGTAGCCCCAGAAAGAGACTCCTATTGCAATTTTCCATAATACAAACCATCGACAAAATTTGTTTCTTTCACCTTGTGTTAATGAAGTTATTTTCATCCACAAATGTTGGGGAAGGATACATTTTTGTTCCACATCCTAAATGTTTTGTAGGTGGCTTGTGAATTCCATAAGGGCACATTTGTGTCACCTGGCCGACCAGGTGCTGTATGCTGTAACATATGGATGCACTGTAGATTTTTAAAAAAAATTACTTGACATAGATATGTCATAAATGGCCCTGATAATATTTCCCTTCCACTCCCACATTCATATTATTTTCAGCAGGAGTTAAAACCGATTAATAATTTAGATGAAAATGTAGTTAGCACGATTAAAGTTTACAGATGACACTAAAGTGTCTGACATTGTAGATAGTGAAGACGACTGCCAAAAATTGCAGCAGGATCTTGATTGATTTGGTGAGTAGAGGAATGGTGTTGGAATTTTAAAATCAGAGAAACGGGAGCTGTTGCATTTTGGGAGGTCTAACGTGAGGAGGAGGGATCTGAGGAATGTTGTGGAGCAGAAGGAATACTAGTACAAAGTAACTGGAAAATGGTGTTACGGGAAGATAAGGTAGTCAAGAAGGCTTTTGGTACAGTGGCCTTCATCAATCAGAGTATCGAAGTCATATTGCAGTTGTCCAAGATGTTGGTGAGGCCCCATTAGGAGCATTGTGTTCAGTTTTTGGTCATTGTGCTACTGGACAGATGATGCCAAGCAGAAGAGGATGCAGAGAAGATTTACAAGGATGTTGTCAGGGCTTAGGGGCCTGAGCTATATGGAAAGATGGAGCAGATTGGGCCTTTATTCAGTGGAGTGCCAGGAGTATGACGGGTATCTCATAGAAAATTATAACTACTTGTTTAGTACACAAGATCAGAAAATGCTGAAAATACACAGCAGGTACTTAAGGAGCAAGAATAAAAGTTATTGTTGCATGTTGATAAAAAGCTTTTGAACTGAAACATTCACTTTATTCCTTTTTCCTCAGTTGCTTCCTGACCTGCTGAGTGTCTCCAAGGGCCAAATAGCTCCCTACATTCCCTGATATACTCGACTACTGTTCACTGTCTTACCGGGCTTGGAAATTGGATTCCATTTCAAGAACTCTACTTCTCTGTCCTTCAGAATACCAGTACTGCCGGTATCATCCCAGTTAATATCAGAATAGTTGAAACCCCTAGTTTAATTAGCTACTATTCCATCCCTCACCTCCTCTGCCTGTTACCCATATACTAATCCATCTGGGTTTCTTCCCACTTGCTTCACTTTTTGTGTTGACTTGCCCACCTGGTTCCATGTGCTCGTCAACTTTCCTTTATCTGGTTGCCCCACCATCTTCCAGCCTGTTGTTAACCTCTCCTCTACCCAGCTTTATGTGCCTAATTTCTTTACCCATCATCTGTTTCTGCCTGTCACCTCTAAGCCTTCATTTCCACAGAAACTCCCCTGGCCCCCATCATGAACCCCTCATCTGGTTCCACCTATCACCTGCAAGCTTCTGTTCACTTCTATACACTGGTCGCCTTCCCTCTACATTCTCAGCCCTGATGCAGCGCTTTGACCTGCTACATCGATCTTCTATTTGCCTTCACAGATGCTGCTTTACCCACTTTGAGTGCTTTGCTGTTTTGTTCCAACATAAATACAGCCCGGATGCAGGGAATGTTCCCAAGGGAGAGGACACCAATATCCTGCTTGGTGGACCAAGAGATTTGTACTGGGTGTGTGATCTCGATCTTCAAACATTTCTCCCAAGATGTCCAAAGGCTATTGGAGGGGAGAGGGGATTTCATCAATAATGCCCATCTTCTCTGAGATTTTCTAACTGAAAACCCTTCAGCCTTCATCGCTCCCACTGCAGCATACAGTCAACACTTGCAGAGGTGCATGCTCGGAGGCCAAGTTCATTCACCGAGCCTCCCACTTGTTATCGATTGAGATGGTCTTCCACCAACCTACTTCCTCTGCACAACACCACTGCTGACAAGAGTCTTTCTGGAATTAAAGTATAAATGAACTAAATCGTACCACGACATCGATTTCCTCCCTCCCCTTCCTATCTTTGCTCCCTCTGCCTTCCAAGTTTGCTTTCTTCACCCCTACTAACGTCCGAGGGAATCTGTTGGCTGGGATACTAAAATACAGTGTGACGATTCTTCACAAACTCCAGAAAATAGTGACAGTGAAATCGAGAACTTTCCTTACAAGTACCAGCTAAAAATAAATCAGGCATTAAGGATGATTCAGGTTCAATATCTGCAGTATATTGGTCAGGAATGTGTAATTAAGAAACTATATTTATTAACTTTCTCTCAGGAATGCTGTGTCCCGGCCTATTAACATTTTTATTGTCAGAGAATGGCATTAGACAGTTTGTCCACTGCTTACATATCAGGATGAATTGCATAGAACAGTACAGTACAGGCCCTTCAGCCCATGATGTTGTGTCAACTTAGGTAAACCTACTCCACAACAATCTAATCTTTCCCTACCTCACACCCATAACCCCATTTTTATATATCCTTGTGCCTAGCTAAGAGATTTTTTAATGTCCCTATTCTACCAGCCTCCACCACCACCACTCCTGGCAACGTATTCCAGGCACCCACTACCTCTGATGTCTCCCCTCATCTTTCCTTCACTCTCCTTAGACAGGTTCCCCCAGGTATTTGTTACAGGGTTAGTTTGGAGGGGCAGAGAAGTAGAGGGACCGCAAAGAGAAGATCTGTTGGCAGCAGCTTGCCAAACATCAACTTGCTCTGGCACCATTTTCCGAACGAGCCTTCCCCTCAGTTGTCACTCACTCACCCCCTTGCAGCCGCGATTTCTCTTGTGTCTTGTTAAGTCCAAAGAGAATTTTTATGCCAAAGCCATTCAGTTCTCTCAGGTCAGTGATCACCTCTTGTGTCACCCAGGAAGGCAGGGAGAAATGGTGGGTTTTCTGCCAAGGAAGGATCGAAAGACAAGTTAGTTTAACTTGAAAGTCTGCTGATGCTGGGCTAAGAACAGTGTACCAAGGTGCTGTAGGAAAGGGTAACCCCTTTATTTGCTGTGGATGCTGTATGACCTGCTGTGTATCTCCAGCAATTTTGTGTATTGAAATATAGGTCAACAGGATAAAGTGCAGTGCGTTGGAGGCCAACAATCAAAGCCATCCTGCAATCAATGAGAACAAGTTTGATTCGAATGATTTTGAACTAATAGCAGCCTATTAACTTCAAAACCTACGAAAGAAAGGGAACAGAGAGGATAAAGGCATTGAGTAGTGAAAAGAGGGAAACAATTGAGGGAGCTCAGGTCAAGCAGAGGGAGAGGAAGATGGGCATTTGAATGCAAGGTGCGCAGCCTTCATGCTGGTTGACAGACTTAATTTTGCTCAGTCTTGTGCACAGAGTAGGGCTTACCTCAGAATTTCCTTTGACATGCAGCAGTGAAAGGTGTGGTGTCAGGCATTGCTCAGCAGTCTGCTTAATGCTCATGGTCATTGGTAAACAAAGCAGGTAAAGTTCTGCTAACATATCTGTGATACTGTTGCAAAGGGCCTGGCTTTGTTTACTCAATGTAAGCAGTTTATATATTTGCAACTTTCCACCATCGACTGGTATGACAAACAACAGCAAGAGGCCCCACGAACGAGTATATAATACGCACCTCACAAAATATGGTGTCATACACCTTCCATTCATTTTCTATTGTGACATTCATCTTGGTCTTATTAGACACCATGTTCAGAAAATCCTAGATGAGTTGCAAAAAAAAAAATCAGAAAGTTCCCTGGTTCATCGTCAGAGGTTAAAGGAGAGGCTGAAAAAGTGAGGCCTTACTCATTGCTCTGTAAGAGAAAAACTTTTTTTAATAAGAGGTAACAGGCTCTTTCAGCCCACAAGCCCATACCTCCCAATTACACCTCTGACCAATTAGGAAGCCCACACAGAAAATGTGGGCTCCTTAGCCAGCGTCATATTGTAACCGGGTCGTTGGCACTGTAATTACGTTGTACTAACCGCCAGAACATTCAAAAAAGGATGCACAGGATGGAGATAACAGAGATGGTCACAGCTCATCCACATAATTGAATGCACTAATCCGAGCTCAATGCTGTCTGATTATTTCTTTGGAATTACTTTAAACTCCAAGGCCCTGTGAGGGGAATGAAGGATCTGTCCAGGTCAATTAGTCAAAGCAGTTGAAGAGACCCTACAATGAGCAATAGATACCAGGGCAGATTGTCAAGGCCAGTCTGTTGTCCAAATCACAAATAGCTAAGTTTTATGAAGGGCGAGTTGTTGCTTTCCTTTAATTCCTTCCCTAAATATTTATCCTAAACTCTCAAATTGAAATACATTTGCTCACCCTATTAAAAACACATGGATTCAAACCAATGCAAATAAAAGCACAGAAATATCATTAACCAAGAAAGTCTGCAGATGCTGAGGACAAGTGCAATACACAGACGAACTGGAGAAACTCAGTGGGGCACGCAGCACTCATAGGAAGTAAAGGCCTGTGCTCTTAGTCAGGTAGAAGCAAAATCAGGCAGGTACCTGACTAAAAAGGTGGGGGAGGCAGGGAGGGCTCTCAGTTTGAGGGCAGTCGGGATGATTGTAGAGTTTGAGAGGAACAGGGAACTTGTAACCTCTTACTTGTTGGCCCGTACTCCTTCGCTGCCCTTTCCCCCCCTCTCCCCCTCCACCTTTTTATCCAGGCACCAATGAGCACGGATGAGTACTTCCTCTGGATGCCGCTTGACCTGCTTCAGTTCCTCCAGCGCAGTTATGTATTACTCACCAATGTCATGCAAACTTATACAGCAAAGCACAAACAACCTGAATTGAAACATACAGAGCACGACAGTAACAGGGAGGTAATAGCTGTGACCATTAACCAGAGTCCTTCCTTGTCGAGCTTATTCCTGTTTAGGTCAGGACATGAAGATGGATAAAAGACATGCAAGATATACTTCAAACTTCAATTCAGGCACTGTTATAACATCACATTTTGTTTTGCATTAACCTTGACTGTTAATATATATCTATCCTATTATATTAATGCTTTTTAAGTCAAAAAAAGTCACCTTTATTTATTGTTCATGTTGCCCAGTCTGGACAAAAGGGCCTGAGTGCTATGGTACCTCCTACCAGATGGCAGAAGGGGGAACAGTTTATGTGAGGGGTGTGTGGAGCACTTCACAATATTTATTGCCTTTCGCCTGCATCAAGTCTTGTTTGTCTTTCATGGGAGGAAGAGAGCCCTCAATATTTTCCTCTGACTTCACTGTCCTCTGCAGGGTCTTGTGGTCCAAAGAGGTACAGCTTCCAAACCAGGTGGTGATGCAATTGCACAGGATGCTCTCGATACATCCTCTGTAGAATGTAGTGAGGATGGAGGGTAGGAGATGGACTTTCCTCAGGCCTTGCAGGGAGTAGAGGCGCTGCTGGGCTTTCTTGGCTATGAAGCTGGTGTTAAGGGACCAGGTGAGATTCTCTGCCACGTGCACTCCAAGGAACTTGATACTCTTGATGACCTCAATGGTCAAACCATCAATGGCCAGCAGAGCGTGGGCTCCCCCCCAACCCTCGTGCCCCCCGCCCTGGGCCGACCCTCCTGAAGTCGACAACCATCTCTTTTGCTTTGTTAATGTTCAGAGACAGGTTTTTGGCTCTCTACCAGTTTGTTAGCAACTGCACCTCATCTCTGTTCACTGACTCCTCATTCTTATTCATCAGACCCACCACGGTTGTGTCGTCAGCGATCTTGATGATGTGGTTCGAGCTGTGTTTAGCTGCGCAGTTGTGGGCCAGCAGAGTGAGCAGCAGTGGACTAAGCACGCAGCCCTCGGGGGGCTCCCATGCTCAGTGTGATGGTCTTGGAAGTGCTGTTACCGATCCAGATTGCCTGAAGTCTCCCTGACAGAAAGTCGAGAATCCAATTGCAGAGGGAGGTGTTTAGACCCAGCAGGATCAACTTCCTTATCGGGTACTGAGGCATGATTGTGATAAATGCTGAACTGAAGTCAATAAACTGCATTCAAACATACAAGTCCTTGTTTTCCGAGTGGGTGAGGGCAAGTTAGAGGGTGGTGGTGATGGCATCGTGCGTAAAGCGGTTGGGTCTGTATGCGAACAGCAGGGGGTCTAGTGACAGTGCAGCAGGAGCATGATGTGCCCCTTGACAAGCCTCTCGAAGCACTTCATGATGATGGGCGTGAGTGTGACAAGGCAATGGTCATTGATGCAGGTCACAGACAACTTCTTTGGCACGGGGACAATGGTGGTGGCTTTGAAGCACGTTGGGACCACAGTGCTTCTCAGGGAGATGTTAAAGAGGTCAGTGAGAACATCTGCTAGCTGAGCCAGACATCCCCTGAGCACTCTGTGGGAATGTTATCCGGTCCAGCAGCTTTCCATGGGTTGACCTAGCTCTCTCTTCTCATTGGCCACTGCAAGACACAGCACCTGGTCCTTTGAAGGAGAGATGATCTTCTTTGCTGCAACGTCATTTTTCACCTCAATGCATGTGTAGAAGTTGTTCAATGCATCTGGGAGGGAGGCATCACCAGCACAGGCAGATGGCGTAGTCTTGTGGTTGGTGTTATCTTGGATGCCCTTCTAAATGCGTCATATGTCCTTTCTGTCCAGGAAGTGACTATGAATGTGCTGGGATTGCACAAGCTTTGCTTCTTAAAGTTGGTAGTAGAGTTGGGCTGCATGGTTGACGTAGTGGTTAACAAACCTTTACAGAGCCAGCAATCAGGACCAGGGTTCGAATCCCATGCTGTTTGTAAGGAGTTTGTACGTTCTCCCCATGTTTGCGTGGGTTTTCCCCAGGGGGCTTTGGTTTTCTTCCACCTTTAAAAAAAACGCACCGGGGTTGTTGATCAATTGGGTATAATTGGGTGGCATGGGCCGACAGGGCCTGTTACCATGCTAATATGTCTAAATGTAAAGAATTTAAACTGATGCTGCAAGTGTGGATGCAAGAAAAACTCCACAGCAGCATTCATTTACAATAGCAGAGTCCTTCTTAGTGTCATGACAAATATTCGTTCTTCAGCAAACGGCACCAAAAACAGATTGTCTGTCCACTTACTTATCACCACATGTAACAATGAATTTCGTGACTTGTTCATGACAATAATTTCTGATTCTGATTCTGAGTTTATTGGCATATACATCATTAAATGTACTCATGATTGAAATTGTTACTGGCTGCACCAGGTGGGTGGGAGGGATGAGTTGATAAGGGATTCAAGGAGGGAGTGATCCCTGAGAAACGGGTGGGAAGGGGTGTCTGGTGGTGGGGTGGTTGCAGCTGGCAGAAGTGGTGTTAGGTTGCCCTTTGAGATGGCCAAATGTAAGGGGATTATATACAGTAAATGGGGTTCAGGTCCAAAGATCCTCAAAATGGCCTTGCAAGTAGATAGGGTGGTAAATAAGGCATACTTGTCTTCATTGGTCAGGGCACTGAGAACAAGAATAAGAAAGTGCTATATAAAACTTTAGATAGTGCACTTGGTGTACTGTGCGCAATTCTGGTCACCCCATTACAGGAAAGAAGTGAAGGCTTTGGCAAGGACACAGAAGCAAGTGACTAGGATGCTGACTGGATTACAGGTAGGAGCTACAAGGAAAGATTAGAGAAACGAGCTTTTTTTTACTGGAGCGTCAGAAGCCAAGGAGAGATCTGATGGAAGTTTATAAAATTACAGGAGGCATGGACTGTCAAAATCTTTATCCCAAAGTAAAATTTTCACATACTAGAGGACATGCATTTAAGGTGAAGGGGAAGGGACGCTGACACTTGCCTTGTTTTTCTGTATTTTCTCTTGAACCTCTCTGCTGTTCATCGTCTCCTCCAGCAGTTCTTGATAGCGGGGACAGTTTCTTTGTGGAAACCTGAGAAACTGGGGGGGGGGGGTGTAAAGAAGTCACAACTTGCTTCCAGGATTCATTATATGGAAAAAAGCTGAAGAGTTCAATTCATTCAAACACACAACCCATGCTACCACAATGAATGATGCAAGACCAAGAACCCTGGGCCAAGGAGTAGCAAACACATGTTGAAACAACAGGGGAGATGGCAACAGTAACCTTGTCCCATGGATGATAGAGCAGGAACTTTTCCAAGCTTATAGTCAGAACAGTACAGGTCCTTCAACCATGATGCTGTGTCGACCTATATAAACCTACTCCACCTTTCCTGCCCTCACAGCCCATAACCTCTATTTTTCTTGTATTCATGTGCCTAGCTCCCCAGAGTCTTTTGAATGACCCCATTGTACCAGCCTCCACCACCATCCCCAGCAATGCATTCCACTCTTTTTCCAAAAACAAATCACCTCTGACATTTCCTTTAAACCTTCCTCCACTCACCTTAAACTAATGTGGCCTGGTATTGACCATTGCCACCCTGGGAAAAAGGTGCTGGCTGTCCAACCTACCTTTACACCTTGATTGTAACCTCTCATCATCTGGCACTCCAAAGAGAAAAGCCCAGGTCACTCAGCCTTTCCTCATAAGTCATGTTCTCCAGTCCTAGCAGCACCCTGCACCCCACACATGAACATTCAACACTGTTCTTCTCACACTCCTGCCCTGTGCTGTATATTAATTATTCAGAAAATGAAATGAATGGCTTTGAGACTGTTTGCAAATGATTCAAAGGTAGGTGGAAGAGCAGGTGATGTGGAAATAGGGAGGCTGTAGAAGAACTTTGACAGATGAGGAGAATGGGCAGAGAAATGGCAAATGAAATAGAATGTCAGAAAGTGTACAGTTACACATAAATAGGGAGAAAAATTCAAATATTCAGATGCAAATGGGCCTGGGAGTCCTTGTACCTGAAGGTAAACTTGCATGTTGACTCAGTGGCGAAGAAGGCAAAGGCAATGGTGGCATTCATTTCAAGAGGAATAGAATACAAGAGCATGGAGGTGATGTTGAGGCTTTATAAAGCACTGGTAAGACCTCAAGTGGAGTATCATGAGCAGTTTGGGTCCCCTCGTTTAAGAAAGGATGTGCTGTAATTTGGTTGAACTGTTGGGGAGTGTTTAAACTCATTTGGCAGGGGGATGGGAACCAGAATGTGAAGGAAGAGAGAAGAGAAGGTAGATAGGATGAGGTTGTGGGTCTGTGAGGAAGGACAGGCAGGGAAGGAAGCAGAAATGTAGTCAGTTGGAGTGTTTGAAATGTGTCTGTTTCAATGCCAGGGATGTTAGGAATAAGGGAGATGGACTTAAAAGCATGGATCAGGATGTGGAATTGCGATGTGGTGGGCGTTACAGAGACTTGGCTGATGCAAGGACAGGATTGGCTGATGCAGGTACTGGGGTTTATGTTTTAAAAAAAGGATAGGGTGGGGAGAAAAGGGGGGAGGATAAGGATTACTGGTCTGGGATAGTATCACAGCTGCAGAAAAGGAAATCCTTTGGAGGGAATGTCTACTGAGCTTGTGCGGGTAGAAGTCAGAAATAGGAAAGGAGCAATAACTGTATTGAGAGTAGTCTAGAGGCCCCCATATAGCCCTCGAGACACTGAGGAACACATCAGCAGGCAGATTTTGGAATAGGGTTGTTGCTGTGGGAGAATTCAACTTCCCAAATATTGACTGGCACCTCCTGTCTGCAAGAAGGATAAATGGGGCAGAATTTGTCGGGTGTGTTCAAGACTGATTTCTGACACAGTATGTGGATCAGCCATCAAGAGGAGAGGCCCTACTGGATTTCGTACTGGGCAATGAACCCGGTCAGGTGACAGGTATCTTGGTGGGGGAGGATTTCAGTGATAGTGACCACAACTCCCTAAGCAAACAGACAAAATGGTAAAGAGTTTAATTTGGGAAGGGCTAATTATGAGGAGATGAAGCCGGAACCAGGGAGAGTAAATTGGCAACAGATGTTCTCAGGAAAAAGCACAGGATGTTGAGAGACTTGTACAGGGTTCTAGAAAGGATTGTCCCACTGAGGCAGGGAAAAGATGGTAGGAAAAGGGAACTATGGTTGACAAAACAGATGAGGCAGCTGGTCAAGAGGAAGAAGGAAGCATTCAGTAGATTAAGGAAACAGGAAGGGCTCATGAGAAGTATATGGTAGCCAGGAAGGCCGGGCAGGGGGCTGAGTGGGAAAATGGATCAGCTCATGATTAAATGGCTGGACAGACTCGATGGGCTGAATAGCCCACTTCTGCTCCTACTGTATGTCTGATGACTCTTGCCTTGTCTTGCTCCACAGGCACTGTATGCACAGGAATCGGTTGCCAATTCAAGTCAGGATGGAAGATCTGCTGTTCTTGCGGAGGGTACAGAGCAGCAAGATTTACTTCAGCACTCATTAGAGTCCGGTCGATATCTGTGCTGCGAACATAAATCTATAGGGAGAAAAATTAGAGTACTATGAAATGTGTTCTCAATAGCCAGCAGTCACCTGATGAGGTAAAAGGAATCATGAACAGCACTGCCCCCAACCCACAAGGGGCTAATTGGAGGAACAAAGGTGCCTAACCTTTTATTCGGGATCGTCGGGACCGGATACCTGCTGTTGATCAGAATCTTATAGATTTCGGAATCATTTTGATTTGGTCCCTTTAAGCAAATGCCTTGCTCCTAGCTTCCACCCCTGGCCATCCATCACCACCCGTCTGTCCGTTGGCGCCCATCCCCCCCCAGTGCCAGACTATTTTGCGCCATAGGCCGGGCTGAGCTTGGGGAGAGGGGGTGATGCTGACCAAGGGGAGTGGTGGCTCAACGTGTACCATACAGGAGGCTCTCAACCAGCATGTCAGTCAGATGGAAGTTGGAGGCGACGGGGTGGCCCGGGAGCTTAATCAAAAAGGTGGCCTGCATTGGCTGCTCGGACGGAGCCAGTGGCCAAACGGGACAGAAGGCTGGACACGAGGTGCAGAGCTTCTGGAGTGGGCTGTCACGTCGGTGGAGCTAAGTGCCGGTGGCTTTTAGACACTCCACAACCTCAGTGGGCTGGCCCTCAGGCACACCCTGGAAGTGCAGCGCCATCTGTCACCAACCCCCCCATCTAACTCCTGACGTGGCAGCAGGGTTGCAGTGCTGCTGAACCCAGAGTTTACGGAGCACCCCACTGGATCACAGCAACGGCTCAATTCAGGAGCAATGGCCATCTTCCTTACCTACAATCCACCCCCGCAGCTGGAACCACTCTGCCAGAACCAGAGCGGTTCCAGCTGCATGGGGGATTATGGGTAAGGAAGGTAGCCATTGCTCCTGCATTGAGCCAGCTGCCTCCTGCTTCTTTTCCACCGGGTGCTAGGGGCCGAGAGTCACCTTTCCACCAAAGGGGCAGGGACAACAAGGACGGGAGGGGGAGGGCCCTCCCTCTGAAAAAGGAGAATTTATTACAGGAAATTAACGTTACTTATGTGTAATGTCATCTACTGAAAGAAGTGCTGGTTTTTGGAGGTTGCGGGTGTTCGGAATCCCGGATAAAAAGGTTAGGCACCTGTACCAAGGACATAAAGGTCAGCCCCTTCCCATGTAATATGAAGAGGAAATAACCAGCCTCAGGGAAGAGGGGCCAGGGACCTTCTTACACGGACAAATAGGGTTGCAACTGGATTGCCAATCCCATTATTGAGTGCTCCGACCCTTCGCCTTTTCTCCTTTGTGTGTCCCTTCCCTCAGAGCCCAAACCCTTCACCCCACATGTCCTCAGCTCCTGCTCCTTCCCCCCCAGCAGATCCATTTAGAATCTAGGCCAAATCTCCTCTGCACCCTCTCTAAAGCTTCTACATCCTTCCTGTAATGAGGCAGCCAGAGCTGAACACAATATCCAAGTGTTGTCTAACTAGTGTTTTATACAGCATTATCTCACAGTTCTTGAACTCAGTCCCCTGACGAATGAAGGCCAACACACTATACGCTTTCTTAATCATCCTATCAACTTGCTTAGCAACCTTGAGGAAACTATGACTTTGAATCCCACGATCTCTATTTTCTTCTGCACAAGAATCCTGCCTTTATCATAAGTATGATTTGCTGAATAAAACTTTCTTTTGCTATCTTCAGCTAAGATCTTAAGGGATAACTTGGGGCTGTCTAAGACTCTGCCCATGTGGTGACATGGAGACTCTAATTCTAAGGAGGAATTACATGTAAATTTATTTCAGTGATGTATCTCCTATTCCAGAGTGAAGGCCCTAAGTCGGGCTTTCACAAGGCAAGGGAAAGGTGGGAGTTGGACTTGGGCACAACAATCCACGAGCAGTGCTGGTCAGACCTGTGTCGGGACAGTAATGACAACAGTCATTAATGCCAGGTACAGGTTGGTGCAATGCAGCTGTACCTCACACGACAAAAATTACATAAATCCAAACCAGAAATTCAGAAATGTGGAGATTGGAACCTTTATCCATTCAACTTGGCTGTGTACAAAGGTCCTTCTGGGAGGACCTGGGATGCATTCTGGAAAATATTACTAATGTAGATTTTCCACAGTATCCGGAATTGAACCTTATGGAAAACATTATGAACATGAGTTTTAAATTCTCCAAGTACCAAATTCAGTTTGTGAAGGTCGCCTTGGGGATAGCCAGGAAATGTATTGCTGGCCAACTCCTAGCTAAAGATTACATGATGTCGTACAAAAATGCAGAGTTGTACTCCTCTGGAGAAAAAAAAATCACATACAATTTAAGGAGGAAATATGACACATTCGTTAGGGTGTGGCAGCCTTACCTGCAATATTATACCCCTCCTGAATACAAGAAAGGCCATAATCCATGTTAGTCGTGGCGCAGATGATGGGCTTTTGTATTTTGTTCCTATCTTTTATATTTCAGGTTACTTTGGGGTTTTCTCAAGTTCCTTTAAGGGTCTTTGATTTTACTGATAATTGTCTTTATGCGTTTGTTTAATTTGTATAAACTTTGTGGTATTAGGGTATGGAAGAGGGGAGAGGGGCGGGGGAAAATATGAACTTTATGTTATATACTATTGTTGAGGGAGATTGTATTGTTTGTTTGGATTTGTGTCTTTGAAAATCAAAATTAAATATTAAAAAAACATATTCTGCTATCTTCAGCTAACATCTTTCTTAAGGAATAACTTGGAGCTGTCTAAGGCCCTGCCCACATGGTGGCATGGAGACTAATTCTAAGTTCGACCTTCCAAGGTGCATCACTCCATACTTATCCAGATTGAACTCTGTCTACCACTTCTCTGTCCAACTCTGCATCCTGTCTATATCCAGTTGTAACCTATGACAACCTTCTCCACTATCCACAACACCACCATCTGCAAACCCCTCCACTTCTTCACTCTTCATTTATATATTTTTAAAAAATCATAGAAACATAGAAGATAGGAGCAGGAGTAGGTCATTCGACCATTCGAGCCTGCTCTGCCATTCAACAAGATCATGGCTGATCTTAAAGTTCAGTACCCCGTATCATAAAATTCTGGTCCCCTTTAACTTTCAGACATAACCACTCCATTACTTCACCATCAACTGATCATTCTATCTCTTCCCAGCACAAGCCTCTTGCATTCCCCTTCACCATGACACCCAGCCCCTTTCCCCCTCTGGTGACACAACCATGGTTCTACTCTTCTCCATTCCAAGGCTCTTGCCATGCAATCTCTCCAATGCCCCATCACTCTCCTCTCCTCTTCCAAACCCATCAAAACAGCACCCACCCTCTTCCCCATCTCCCAGTAATATCATTCAAGACCCGAAGATCATATATCCCTTAGATCAGCTGCTGCTCACCTCATTCCGGTCATAAGAAGAACTGAGGAAGCCACTGTAGCGATGTCTTAGATACTGTCCCAGAGCATAGTGCTGCTTCATCCCAATCTACAGAACAGTGGCAAAAATCACAGGCATAAATAGTATAGATAGGAAACGTCAAATGTAAGCACACAATCACAAAAGTGACCCCCACCCATCAATTTGAAACCCAAATCTAAGTGAACACATTTTAAGGTTATTCCATCAGTAGAGCTGGAGCCATGCAGCATAGAACAGGCCCTTGGCATTCTCATTTACCTGAACGTGTTCAATATCCTTCCTGTCCATATATCTGTCCTGTTTATCTGGGTATTCTCGAACTGGATGGCATTAACATCGACTTCTCCAGTTTCTGCTAGCCGACTCCCCGTTCTCCCTCTCTTCTCCATCCCTCTGTGTTCTTTCCTCCAGCTCTCCACCCCTTCTCTTCCCTTGTTTGCTTTTGTGCTCTCCCTCCCTTAACCACCTATTACCTCCTGCCTGTAAGACTGTGCACCTTCCCCTGCCCCTCCTCATTACCCCCCAGCATTTTGTTCAGACGCCTGCCCACTTTTTGATCATAACTTGATGAAGAGCTCAGGCCCAAAATGTTGGTTATGTATCTTTATCTTTGCTCCACAAAGTCCTCCATTTGACCTGCTGAGCTTCTCTAGCATTGCTTTTAATTCAAATGGTGTTATTGTACCCATTGCTGTGCTTCCTCTGGGAGCTTGTTTCAGATATGGACCACCCTCTGATTGAAATAGTTTCCCCTCAGGTCCATCTTAATATTTTCCCCCCTCCACTTTAAACGTATGCCCTCTAACTCTAGAATTGCCCGCCCTGGAAAAGAAACAGTTAGCATTCACTTTGTCTGTGCTTCTCATGAAATAAATCTCTTTAAGGTTTACCCCTTGGATTTCTACAATCTATGGAATAAAGACGCAGTCTATCTAACCTCTCTCTATTCTTAATCCCTCCAATCCCAGCAACATTCTGGTGATGCTTGGTAATATTTACTCTACGTGAATTGGGCCCCAGTCCCACCCAGATTTGTGGAAGGGATGTTTATTATTCATGATCAATGAAGTTATTGAAAAGCCAAAATAATTCTTGAAGGAAATTATGATCTTTTATGCTCTCTTTGTAAAGGATAATCAACTGTACCAATGAGAATCCCTGCAGAAGCTGGCGACCTTGTGATATTTGTCTTTGAGGCTAATGTAAGAAGGTGAACCCTCGCAAAGTGTCAGGCTCTGATGGCATACTGAAAACCTGTGTCAAAAACTAGCTGGGGTATTCACAGACATCTTCAATCTCTCAGTTAGAATTTCCCACCTGTTCTAAATCAGACTGATGCCCAATAAGAGCTGAGTGAGTTGCTACAATGAATATCGCCCACTAACACTCACATCTACTGTGATGTGGGGTTTGAGGGGTTGTTCATGGCCAGAATTAACTCACACATAAGTAAAGACTTGGCCTACCATGACAATCACTCAACAGATGCAGTCCAATTGGCTCTCTAATCAGCCCTAGATCATCCAAACAACTGCTTTTCATCAATTACAGCTCAGCTTTCAACACCATCATCCTCTCAGTACTGGTCAGCAAGCTCCAAAACCTGGGCTTCTGCACCTCCTTCTGAAACTAGATCCTTGATTTCCTCATCGGAAGACCACGGCCAGTGCAAATAGGTAACAATATCTCCCCCTCACTGACAATCAGCACAGGCACATTTCAGTCATGGGTGTGATCTAATCTCTCTGCACGCATGACTGTGTGGCTAGTCACAATTCAAATGCCATCTCCAAATTTGCTGGAGACACCACAGTTGTCGGCAGAATCACAAATGGCAATGAGGAAGCGTACAGGAGTGAGACAGATCAGCTAGTCACAACCTTGTACTCAACATTAGCAAAACTGATTGTGGACTTCAGGAAGGGGAAACCAGGAGTTCACAAACCAGTCTTCATCAAGGGGTCAGAAGCAGAAAGGGTAAAGTACTTCAAATTCCTGGGTGTCCACATCTCTGAAGATTTATTCTGGGGCCTTCATGTCGATGCAATCACAAAGGTGGCTCGCCAGTGACTATACTTTGTTAGGAGTTTGAGGAGATTTGGTACGTCACCAAAGACTCTTGCAAATTTCTGCAGATGTACCATGGAGAGAATTCTGACTGGTTACATCATTGTTTGGTTTGGAGGTGCCATGTACAGGACAGGAAGAAGCTACAGAGAGTTGTAAACTTGGCCAGTGGCATCATGGGCATTAGTCTTCACTCAATTGAGGCCATTTACAAAAGGCAGCATCTTAAGAAAGTCAGCCTCCATCATCAAGGACCCTGACCACGCAGGTCATCCCCTCTTCTCACTGCTATCATCAGGAAGGAGGTACAGGATCCTGAAGACGAACACCCAATAGTACAAAAACAACTTCTTCCCCTCCGCCAGATTGCTGAATGGACAATGAACCACCGATACTGCCTCACTGGCGCTCTTCTTCTGCCACTAATTTATTTTTAAAGTGTAATTTATAGTAATATTTGCACCTGTGTTGCTGCAGCAAAACAACACATTTTGTGACAATAAATTCTGATTTTTGACTGCTTTATAATGACCCTCTTCAGACATCAGTTGTGCAATGGCACATGGAGAGAGCGAGTGTTCAATAGTCATTCCACCTGCTCAGTCCCATACACCCACAACTGGCACTCAGATGAGCACCCAAGTGTTGTGGCCCTTTTACAAGGCCAACTGCACAAGTGTTGGTACGTTTCTTTACATTTACATATTTTTGTTATTTGATTTCAAGTTTGTTATCATCTGACTGCACAAATACAACCCAATGAAACAACGTTCTCTGGTCCTCGGTACAAAAACATGCAAACACACATACGTGATACATAAGCAGCGTGCACTTAAAACACACACACACATAAATATTTAAATAAATAGTAGACTCTCAGAGGCTTTATATGAGCAGTTCATCAGTTGTTCAGCAGTCGCACTGCCAGAAAAAGAAGCTGTTTCTCAGACTGGTGGTTCTGGCTCTGATCCTCCTGTATCTCTTTCCCAATGGGAGTAGCTGGACAGTGCTGAATGCAGGGTGATAGTCCTCAACGATTTTGAGATCCCGCTTTAGACAATGATCCCAGAAAATCACAAGAATCAAGAGAAGTAGGCCAATTGGCCCATTGGGTCTGCTCTGCCATTTAATCATGAGCTGATCCTTATCACTCAACCCCATGCCCTGGCTTTCACCCCATTACCCTTGATGCCCTGATTAATCAAGGACCTGTCAATTTCCATCTTAAATATACCCAGCAACCTTGCTTCCATCACCTCATGTGGCAACTAGTTCCACAGACTCATGACCCTCTGGCTAAAGAAAATTCTCCATATTTATCTTGAAATTGTGGCCTCTTGTCCTTGAATCCCCTACCATGGGAAGCAACTTTATCACATCTACTGTGGCCAGGCCTTTCAGCATTTGAAATGTCTCTATGAAGTCATCCCCTCATCCATCTGTACTCCAATAAGTACATTCCAAGAGCTGAGAAATATTCCTCATATGCTAACGCTTTCATGCCTGGTATCATTCTAATAAATCTTCTCTGAACCCTCTTCAATGCTAGCACATCCTTTCTCAAATAAGGCACCCAAAACTGAGCCTAGTCTCACCAGTGTCCTATAGAGTCTCATCATTACATCCCTGCTCTTGAAGGCTATTGCTTTAGGAATGAAAGGCAACATTGCATTCACTTTCTTCACCACTGACTCAAGCTGGAGGTCAACCTGTAGGGGATCCTGCACGAGGACTCCGAGTCCCTTTGTACCTTTGAATTTTCTCCCTAGCTAAACAATAGTCTGCCCGTCTATTTCTTCTACCAAAGTGTATGACTACACTTTCCAACATTGTATTTCATCTACCATCTCTTTGCCCATACTCCTAATTTATCCAAGACTCTCTGCAGCCTTTCCGTGTCCTCAGCACCACCTGACCTATCATCTATTTTGGTGTCCCTGCAAATTTAGCCACAAAGCTATCTATTCCATTATCCAAATCATTTATATACAGTGTAAAAAGAAGCGTCTCAAAATCTGACCCCTGCAGAAGACCACTAGTAACAGGCAACCAACTGAATAGGATCCCTCTTATTCTCACTCTCTGTTTCCTGCCTATTAGACAATGCTCTACCCATGCTAGTATCTCTCCTGTAATTCTATGAGTTCACAAGTTGTTAAGCAGCTTCATATTATGGTCAAGAACGCAACATCCACTGCTTCTCCACTGTCTATCCTGTTTGTTATCTCCTCAAAAAAGTTTAGTAGTTTTGACAGGCATGATTTTCCTTTAAGGAAACCATGCTGATGTGGACCCATCTTGAAATGCTCTGTAGAGCTCGTCGAAAGAATCAAAGACTTGTTGATCCAAACCAAGGCTTTTATTAGCAAAAGACAGGAGCTCTTCACAGGTGGCCGACCAGTCCGGAATGATCCGACCTGGCTAGGGACACAACCCTTTAAGGCCCAAACAGTAGGCGTGGCTTAGCTCTCAGCCAATCGCTGTAAGCACAGTCTAGATACTGTAACTATATTACACTATATACATTGGTGATAGATCTGTACTATCACGTTCATCCCTTCTTGGAGAACTGACCCTGGAAAAAAAACCAAAAAAACGAGGGAGAGAATGAAAGAAGGGGTAGGTTAAGGACTGTAGCGGTCAGGGGGTCTGACCATCCGGCGTGACCGCCGTGATGCCGGGATTGGGGTCGCTGGAGTGGTGTCGCCAGCGGGCTCATTGGGTGTGACCGCTCCTTCGCTCAATTCCCCAGTCGTGTTGTCGGCAGGGTGGCCCGGGTCGTTGGGGTGCTGTTGGTCCTTCTGTTGCGGCACGGGGCCTGGGGAATAAAGAGTTGGGGAAGGTTGGGTTGGGGGGTTTGCTGGGTCTACCGTGTCCTGAGCTAGGTCCCGCACCGAAACAGTGTCCTCCCGCCCATCTGGGAACTCAACGTAGGCGTAATGCGGGTTCGCGTGGAGTAGAGTCACTCGGTCGACCAAGGGGTCGTTCTTTGAGTGCCGGACGTGGCGTCGCAAAAGGACGGGGCCAGGGACGGTGAGCCATGCCGGTACAGTGGTTCCCTAATTCGGATTTCCTCGGGAAAAGGAACATCCTTTCGTGCGGGGTGGCATTTGTTGCAGTACATAGGAGGGAGCGGATGGAGTGTAAGGCACTAGTGAGAAACTCCTGCCAGTGAGAGGTGGGGAGACCTTTAGACCAAAGAGCCAGTGTAACCGCTCTCCATATGGTGGCATTCTCCCTCTCGACCTGGCCGTTACCGCATGGGTTATAGCTCGTGGTCCTGCTTGAAGCGATACCACACTCCAGAAGGTACTGTTGCAGCTCTGCGCTCATGAATGAGGACCCCTATTACTGTGGATGGAATTGGGGTACCCGAAAATGGCGAAAATACTGTGAAGGGCCTGTATCACTGAGGTGGCAGTGGTGTCTGGGCAGGGCACAGCGAACGGGAAGCAGGAGTACTCGTCGATGGCCATAAGGATTACGGTTGGTCGACGGTAGGGTTAAAGTCTACGCTAAGACACTCAAAGGAGCGGGTGGCTTTGATAACGTGGGAGTTATCCGGACGGAAGAAGTGGGGCTTGCATTCAGCGCACACCGAACAGGCTCGGGTCATGGAGCGGATCTCCTCGACTGTGTAGGGTAGGTTGCGCGCCTTCACAAAGTGGGCAAACCTAGTGACCCCTGGATGACAGAGCACCTCATGGAGTTTCTGTAGTCTCTCCATCTGTATGCTGGCGCACGTCCCCCTGGAGAGCGCGTCAAGCGGGTCGTTGAGCTTACCAGGCCGGTACAGGATGTCGATTCTCCATCTGGCGATTTTGTCGTTTTTTTAATCTTACCACGCTGAACATGAAGGAGACCGCGCGTTGATCAGTCAACAGTGTAAAGCGCCTCCCAGCGAGGTAATGTCTCCAACGAAGCACCGCTTAAACTATGGCCTGGGCCTCCTTCTCGATCGAGGAGTGTCTACTCTCTGGACCCTGGAGGGTTCTGGAGAAGAAGGCTACAGGCCGACCGGCCTGGTTCAAGGTGGCTGCCAGAGCGAAGTCAGATGCATCACTCTCGACTTGAAACGGGCCAGACTCATCAATCGCGTGCAGCGTCGATGTCGGATTTGATTCGATTGAAAGCCGCTCTGGCTTCGGTCGAGAGGGGAAAGGAGGTGGTCTTGATAAGAGGACACACCTTGTCGGCGTAGTGTGGAACCCATTGGGCGTAATACGAGAAAAGGCCCAGGCAGCGTTTGAGCACTTTCTGGGTATGGGGGGGGGGGGTGGTGGTAAGTCCATTAGGGGACGCATGCGGTCAGGATCTGGCATGACTATCCCGTTCTCCACCACGCAACCTAAAATCGCGAGTCGTGTGGTCCGGAAGACACACTTGTCCAAACTGTAAGTCAGTTTCAGCCGACGGGCAGTTTGAAGAAATTTGTCTAGGTTGGTGTCGTGGTCCTGCGTGTCATGGCCGCAGATGGTGATATTGTCCAGATACAGGAAGGTAGCAGTTAGCCCGTTCTGGTCCACCATCTGGTCCATTTCCCGCTGGAAGACCGCGACACCATTCGTGACCCAGAATTGTACCCTGAGAAATTGATATAGCCGCCCATTCGCTTCGAAGGCCGTGAATGGTCGGTCCTCACAGCGGATCGGGAGCTGGTGGTAGGCCGAACGTAGGTCAATGTTGGAGAATATGCGGTATTGGGCGATCTGGTTCACCACATCCGTGATGCGTGGCAGGGGGTACGCATCCAGGAGCTTGAAGCGGTTAATGGTCTGGCTATAGTCGACCACCATCCGTAGCTTTTCCCCGTTCTTAACAACCACCACCTGGGCTCTCCAGGGACTTGAGCTGGGTTCGATGATGCCCTCATCCAGCAATCTACGCACCTCACTCCTAATGAATTGCCTGTTTTCGTAACTATATTGCCGACTTTTGGTAGCTTCCAGCCAGGGGTGAGGTTTGCGAAGAGTGCTGGCGGGGCAATCCGGAGTGTGGAAAGGCCGCAGGATTGGCCCTGGGGCACGGGGGCGGGTTGCTCGGGTGCTTTGGGGGTGGTGCGATGGCAGACCGAGAGGGGGGCGTGGGGTCCCCCAAAGTGTAGGGACACCGTTCGGAACTGACACTGAAAGTCTAATCCCAGCAACACTGGGGCGCACAATTGGGGAAGGACGAATAATTTGAAGTGGGTGACCGTTACACCCTGTACTTCCAGCGTGGTGACGCAATACCCCTTTATCCCGGTCGAGTGCAACCTTGTCGCTAATGAGATCCTCTGGGTAGTGGGGATAATGTCAAGTCCCCAACGGAGGGCCAGATCTGGCTGGATAAAACTGTCAGTTGACCCAGAGTGAAATAAGCAATTGGTGTAGTGTCCATGCACTTTAATCAGTTCCATTGCTCTGGCGAGGGGATGAGAGCATTGCTGGTTTAGTGTTATTGAAGCAGTTGACAGGGGAGTTCCGCGTGATGACGTCACGCAACGGGATGACGTCACGCAACGGGATGACGTCACGCAACGGGATGACGTCACGCAACGGGATGACGTCACGCAACGGGATGACGCCACGCAACGGGATGACGCCACGCAACGGGATGACGTCACGCAACGGGATGACGTCACGCAACGGGATGACGTCACGCAACGGGATGACGTCACGCAACGGGATGACGTCACGCAACGGGATGACGTAATAGACGTAGTCAATGCTGGAGGAGCAGGTTGGAGGACCTCCCGGAAGTGCTGTTGTGGCGGCGTTGGCGGATGAAAGGTAAGTAGTGGGGTTTGTAGTTGCTCGTCGTTGGCAGTGGGTAGGTTGTCGGTCACGGCGGTCGGGCCCCGGCGGTCGTCAGCGATGGATGCTAGGGTGAGTACCTGGTTGGCCGTGGCGGGTCCCCAGTCGGTCGTGGTGGCCGCATCGGCGGCAGCGTAGGCAGCGGCAGTAGCGTTGGCCGCGGGGGTGGCTGTGGAGGCGGCAGCAACAGCGGTAGTGTCGGCCCCGGGGGTGGCTGTGGCGGCGGCAGCAGCAGCGGTTGCCACAGTCGGGACCGAGGCCGGGTCGAGTGTTCTGCACGGGGGCGAGAGGCGGGCCAACACCATGGTTGAGGGAGGGCTGCCCCTTCCAGGTTCGGCGTCTCCGTGACGTCAGGCGTTGCCGTGCAGGGGAGCCCTTGCTCTCATTGGATGAGAGCTCTGGGGAAGAAGAGTTTGAATGTGATAGTGGCGGTTGGGCTTCACACGAGGCACTGTGTTTGCCGGAGGCCATTTTAGACCTACAGACTGCAGCAAAGTGGCCTTTTTTAAGGCACTTCTGGCACCTGGCTTTTCTTGCCGGGCCCTGGGACCTGCTGTGCTTGTCCCTCCCGCAGAAATAACATTTTGGGTTTGCAGGGGGCAGTGTAGCAGCAGCCGACAGGCCGTCAGTATCTCGGGGGATGGTAGGGTAGAAGGGCACTCTACTCACTTCAGAACGAGGGGTCCATTCCCTAGAGAACTCGGTGGACTTTAAGGCTGCATCCTCCATTGTGATTGCAATCCGGGCCACGTCCTCTAGTTTTTCTACCCCTTGTTCGAGCAAGCGCAGCTTCACTTCGTTCGATCGGAGCCCGGCCACATAGGCATCCCAGATGAGATCGTTTGTGATCTCGGCAGCAGTTTTGTCCACAGTTACAGTCCTTGCCCAACGCCTTTAATACTTGTAAATATGCCCTGCTGGACTCGCCGGGCTGTTGCTTCCTCGACGCAAGCACGAGCTGGGCATGAACTCTGTTCACCGTTGATCATACAGTTCTTTCAGTACCTTTATGGCTGCGATGTAAGTGGTCTCATCCTGGATGTTCTCGTAGACTCTCAAGGACACCATAGACAGCAATGCTGTTAGACGCTGGTTATCCTCCTCTACCTGAATGAATCTCAGAAAGTTTTCAAAGTTCAGCAGCCAGAACTTAAAGGCTTTGAAGGCTGTAGCTGACTGTGGGTCGATATCAAGTTTTTCTGGCCGAGTTAGACGCTCCATCCCTTTAAAAAAAAAATTATTTTTGCTAATAAAATTGTAGAGCTCATCGAAAGAATCAAAGACTTGTTGATCCAAACCAAGGCTTTTATTAGTAAAAGACAGGAGCTCTTCACAGGTGGCCGACCAGTCCGGAATGATCCGACCTGGCTAGGGACACAACCCTTTAAGGCCCAAACAGTAGGCGTGGCTTAGCTCTCAGCCAATCGCTGTAAGCACAGTCTAGATACTGTAACTATATACACTATATACATTGGTGATAGATCTGTACTATCACATGCTCCTCTAGCAACTCCATAGCCTCATCATTGACAATTGATTCCAACATCTTCCCCACCACTGATGCCTATAGTTTCCTTACTACTGACTCCTTTTCTTCTTAACCAGTGGTGTGATATGTACAATTCTCCATTCCTCTGGAACCATGACTGAATCCATTGATTCCTGGAAGATCATTACCAATGCATTCCATCCAGTCCAGGAGACTTATTTACTCTTAGACCATTTAGCTTCCCAAGTACCTTCTCTCTTGTGATCTTGACAGCACTCAATTCACTTCCCAGAGATTCTCGAGATTCCAGTAAGCCACTGTGACAGAGTCATAGATATGTTTTTGGGAGATACATTGGGGCAGGTCACATACAAACACTTTAAAACAGATTTTATTTAAAGTACTGGAGCTCAGCTCATGCTAGACAGGCCAAATCCAAGGGCCTTTGCAAAAGCTTTGGAGAGTGTTGTTTAAAAAAGGCAACAGATGAAAGAACTCATCGGAGCCGCAGGCTGTCTGGAGTGGAAATTGCTGTACTAAGAGGGTCATGTGGTTTTCCAAGCAGAGAGTAAAACAGGCTTTTTTTTGGTGAGAGAGAGAATTCAGTTCTGCAGGGGTACACTCAGCAGCAACAGCTTTCTAGAAAAACCCCATTTGGAAGATGGGTTGTGAGTGCTTAGTTCAGCCTGGTCAAAGCCCTTGTGGTTCATGCAAGAGGAGAGGGCTGGCTGCGTAATGTTTCAATTGAAATAAGAGAAACAAAAAGGAACTCTGTAATGACCTGAAAGAAAGATATTATCATCTGGAAAACCCTGAGGGGGCAAGTTTCTTCAGCAAGACACTGATTAGAAGGGATCAGTTTGCGTCCTGGAACAACAAATCTCTCTCTGAATACTGACAAGAACCTTCCTGAGGTTAACCATTTACCTTTCAAGCACCAAAGCTTGGTGAACTTCATAAGTGTTAAATTCTGTGCACAGTATAAGAATTGCCTACAACCAGAAAACTTGGAAGAATGAGAAGTGAGATTGGACTGTGAATCAAAGAATTTTTCTGAACTTACGTACACACATTACATACATCAGCGCTTAGAATTAGAAGGGGGTTAAGCTTGGTTAGTTAAGTTAATAGTGATAAGTTAAAGTGTGATTCTGTTTTCATGTTTCAAGATAATTAAAAGCAACTTTTGTTTAAGTAACCATTTGTCTTGGTGAATATCTATTGCTGCTGGGTTTTGGGGTCCTCTGGGCTCGTAACACTACTAATGCCTTCTACCATAAAGACTGATCCAAAATATTCATTCGATTCTTCAGCCATCTCCTTGTTTCTCATTACAAGCCCTCCAGTGTCATTTTCTAATGGTCTTAAAGTCTACTCTTGCCTCTCTTTTGCTTTTTTTAAGTTATTTGCTATCCTCTTTTCCTTCCTAATCACCTTTGTCGCCTTCTGTTTTTAAACATTTCCCAGCCCTCGATGGTCCCACCAATTTTTGGATCCTTCTATGTCCTCTCTTTCGCTTTTACTTTGGCTTTAACTTCCCTCATCAGCCATAATTGTCTCATTTTCCCATTCACAACTTTCTTTCCTTTTGGTCTGTGCCTGTCCTGCTCTTTCCTCATTTCTTACACAAACTCCAGCCATTGCTGATCCTGCAGTCTTCCCCATTACTGTGTCGTTCCCCCCCCCAGCTGACTTTGGCCAGTTCCTCTCTCATGCGACTGTAATTTCCTTTACTCCACTGAAATATTGACACATCAGACTTTAGCCTTTCCATTTCAAATTTCACAGTGAACCCAATCACATTGTGATCATAGCCTCCTAAGGGTTCCTTAACCTTAAACTCTCTAATCACCTCTGGTTTATTTGATAGTACCCAATCCAAAACAGCCGATCCCCTGGAGGCCTCATCAGCAAGCTACTCCAAGAAACCATTTCATAGGCATTCCACAAACTCTCCCTCCTGGGATCCCATACTGACCTGACCTTCCCAATCTACTTTCATATTAAAATCACCCCACTTGCCTTTTTTATTTCCGGTTGTATTTTGTAGTGCATATCCTGGCTGCTGTTTGGGGGCCTGTCTATAACTGCCATTAGTGTCCTTTTACCTTTACCATTCCTTAACTCAACCCATAAGGATTCTACCTCTGTCACTTCTTTCCAATGATTTGATATTGTTGTTTACCTGCAGAGCCACGCCACCCCCTCTGCCTACCCTTCCAATACACTGTGAATCCTAGAACGTTCAGCTCCCAATGACATCCTTTACCCATGACTCAGTAATGGCCACAATATCGTACCCTCTCACCTATAGCTGTACAGCAAGATCATCTACCGTGTTTCTAATGCTGCGTGCATTTAAGTAGAATACCCTGAGATCAGATTTTGTATGTGCTGTGTCTGTTATCCCTTTGACTACAATTTTGTCCCATTACCTGCTTGTAATCCTTGCTGCAGACTATTCTTGGTTTATTTGTATTTTTCTCTTCATCAGCTGACACTCTGGTTCCTACCCCCCTACAAAATTTGTTTAAATCTTCCTTAACAGCCACATTAAACTTGCCTGTCAGGATATTGGACCCCTTTGGGTTTAGGTGTAGTCCATCCTTTTTGTATAGGTCATACCTTCCCCAAAAGAGATCCCAGTGATCCAAGAATCTAAAGCCCTGCCCTCTGCACCAGTTTCTCACAGCAATGGGGTGGGAGGGATCTTCTCTGCCACTATTATGGTGCTATTGACCTCCGATTCAATGCTTTACAGCCACCATACCACACTATGATGCAGCTGTCCAAGACACACGATAGAGTTCCTAGAGAAAGTTGACATGATGGTGGCCGGTCGCCTTGCCCATCTCAGTCTTCTCAGGAAGTGCAGTTGCTGTTGCACCTTCCTGACAAGTGAAGAGAAGTTTTGTATCCAGGATAGATCACTTGTTAAGTGGACTTCAAAGAACTTGGTGCTCTCTACTCCCCACTACCGAGCTATTAATGCGTAAAGTAGGGTGGTCGTCACTGGTCCTCTTGAAGTCCACAGTCATCTCCTTTGACTTATCCATATTGAGACTCCAGTTGTTATTCTCATACCATTTTACAAAATTTACCTCCTCTTGGCAAGGCATAGTTAATGCAACACTGTTACAGCACCAGCAGCGGGGGTTCAAATCCAGCGCTGTCTGTAATGGGTTTCCTCTAGGTTCTTCGGTTTCTTCCCACCTTTCAATATGTCCTGAGATTGTAGTCAATTGGGTGTAATTGGGCGGCAGGGGAGCATGGGGCAAAGGACCTGCTACCGTACCTTATGTCTAAATTTAACATTTTTATTTAAAATTCCTATCATTCTGGCTGATGAGGCCAATTACTGTTGTATCATCTGCGAACTTGATGACACTGCTAGATTTTGATCCGGCATTGCAGTCGTGGGTCAGTAGCTTGTACAGGAGCAGGTTGAGCACACAGTCCTCAGGTGCCCCAATGTTCATCATGATTTTCAACGTTCTGCTGCCAACTCGGACAGACTGTGATCTTTCCGTTAGAAGGTCCAGAATCCAGTTCCAGAGAGGGGCGTTGAGTCCCAGTGAGGAAAATTTCTCTACCAGCCGCTAGGGAATAATTGTATTAAACGTTGAGTTGAAGTCAATAAACAGCAGCCTGCCGTACGAGGGGTCATTCTACAGGCGTTATTGAACATTTCATGTTTTTTTTGTGAGGAAAGGAATATTATTGATGGTTTAGGATGTTATGTCTCAAAAG